>NC_064768.1:9013314-9202114 GCF_011397635.1 Epinephelus fuscoguttatus | reverse complement strand
ACAACAAGGGAGGCTGAACTTCCCCTAAAATTTCATAGAAGAAATGGTCAAATATGCACTATTGAATTTACATTAAAAAAGGAATTTACATAGCATTAAACGTACGCTAGGATGCGTTTAACATCATGGTGATGATGTTCAAACATCATCTGTTTATCACCAGTTTTCAAACGCGACCTCCCTGTCATACATTCTCATGTCAGCACGGTGGACGCCGAGTCTCCAAGCATTCCTATGAGACAGCACTGAGCAGGTTTTTTTCATGCAGCAAAGCGAGACGGTCATTGGATAAATGCGACAAAATTGTCACTGTCAGGGAGGCTCAGCTTCCCTGGGACCTAATGGAGTGGTAGGTGGGAGAGGACGCTTGGTGTATGCATGATGATTGGAGGAACTGTCTACAAGGCTGAACCCCTTTGTGACTGACAGTGAAATACACACCAGCATCGTCGCATTTAGAGCTCAGTCCCATGTGGATATTTGCGAATGGAGTCTTATGACAGAGTGCTGAAACCACCATTTTAGCACCAGGTATGCACAAAGGGACACTGCAGTTTTGGATTTAATATTTCTTACAATGGAGTCACCAGCAACCAGAGATGTAGGAGTGAGCAATAGAAACTTGCTGTCAGAAGTTGAGCGCACAGCCCGGGCAGCCAGGTTGGGTCAGTGGCTGTAGGAAGTGACCTAACAGCCTGACAGAGCACCCGGAACAGGGGACACTGGTGCACGTCGGGGTAATGGCAGCAGGGACGAGCTGCGATGGTGTTCTGAAAGCAGGGGGAAGTTCTCTTCATCCAGGATATGAACTGGATTGTGAACTGAATTTCACTGGGAGGAAGAGGATGCAGGGGAGCCTATTTCCCTGGGCAGCTGGGAAAGTAGAGTTGGTAAAGGTTGGAGATTCGTCCTTCCAGCTTGGCAACTTTTGAGTCAGATGAAGGCAGTGGTCACACCCGGATGGCATGGTGAGTGGTGGCATGCTGGGTTCAGATGGAAGCTGGGGAAACAGAGAGAAATGGCTACAGCAGCAAAGACGTAGTGTGTGTTGAAATGCAGCTACTCCAGGTTTAGCTATTGATTAGCAGAGGCACAGGATAAAAGCTTACATGTGAGGACTCCACAGCGTTATCTTCATTATCATATATCCTGGCTTGGGCAGAGATCAGAGCAGATTTAGGTCCTCCAAAGAGTGAAAATTACTTGGCCCACTGAGATGAATGGGAATTGGACAAGTTTTCAGTGATGATGGTTTCCAGGCATAGAAATGTTTCAGTCACTCTATTTATACCAAATCTAGACGTCCGATGACTGAAATTGTTTAACCGGGTCAAATAAGCAGGTAAAATCGACAAATGTCTAAAATGCAACATAAAAGTATGTCTTATAAGAGGATAAAATGTCAATTTTGACAGAGCTTTTCTGGCAGGCAAACAACACGTTGATGAATGCCTGTGTCACCAATAACATGAAAGAGATGAGAGGACAGTCTCTGTCTCTTGCTGTCTGCCAGCCGATTTAACACTTAAGTAACACACATACACTTGTATGAATGTGGTTACATTAAGTGGGTCATTTATGTCTTTTATATTTTCATGATTCTAGGTGATATAAAGCTTTTTTTCATAACATAAGTGTACATTTACATGAGAGGCAGTCACTCAGTCTGTGGGGACTTGGCTTGGGAGCCAGAGGGTCCCCAGTTGAAGTCCTCTACGGACTGAACAAGGAGTGGGGACTGGGAGCTGAGGAGCTGTTGTGAGCAAGGCACGAAACCTTTAACTGCTAGGAATGCCTGTCCATGGGCAACCCCCTCGATGTGACATCTCTCCATTAATGCATGTGTATGTGTCTGTGTCTTTCTGGCCTGTGTGTGTGTGTGTGTGTGTGTGTGTGTCCTCAGTGAAGTGTATCAGTCTCTGCAGTAGCTTCCAGCTGCAGCAGTCAGTTCAGTTTCTGTTCAGTCTGACTGAGGGAGATTTTTGTACGACACTTTTTCACTGTGTGAACAACCACTGACTGTTGATGTAGTGTTCACTCTGACAGTAGTAAACTGCTGCATCTTCAGTCTGGACTCCACTGATGGTCAGAGTGAAGTCAGACTTTGATCCACTGCCTGTAAAACGACCTGGAATCCCTGATGCTCGAGTGCTAGTATCATGAATGAGCAGCTTAGGAGTTTCTCCATCTCTCTGTTGGTACCAGGCTAAATTGTCTGAGTAAATGTCATAACTAGTCCTACATGTGATGGTGACGGAGCCTCCCACAGCAGAGCTCACTGCTCCAGACTGAGTCACTGTGACCTGACCTCTGGACTCTGAGGATACAGAGACACAAACATAAAGCAGCATCATGGTTTTGTCAGCTTCATTTCAGAGGGACAGATGTTGATAGAGGAGAGGAGTTTGATTCTCTGGACTTTACCTGTGAAGCAGCAGCAGAGGAGAGTCCAGATGAGGACGGAGATCAAAGTCATGTTTTTGATGAGGAGGATTTCTGTGGCTTCTGTTGTCATGAAGGACAGCTGTCAGTCATCCAGTGTTCAACTCTCAGGACTATAAACTCTCCCAGAGCACTGGAGCATGGTGCTGCTGATGCAAAGTGGCTCTCTATGGAAATGCTCTGACTGACTCCAACAGGGACTTGGATTACTCTGATGATGATGACTATCAATGGATCAGTCACTTTACCAGAGTATTGATTAGGAATGTGTTACTTCCTTTTTTATAAAAAAGCTTTGGTTTGAGTTGGATGAGTTGATTTACTTGCAGAATATTATTGTGAATTCCCACTTATTCACAGCCACACAAATCACCATCACTGTGGGATGTATTCAGACAAAATGTATTTTCATTTATCATAATCTACGATAAACATAGGTTCATGATAATTATATATATCAGGATTATTAATGGCAGGATTTATAGAACAGTTTTCCTTTGGAATTTTTCCATTTATTTGAATTTGTTTTACTGGAGGAGAAATTAATACTGCTTGTAGATGTTTGACGTTTCACATAGAAAATGTTGTATACATTCAAAGTTTGTGAATCAGTCTCTAAACGGTTCAACCAGTTATTACACAATCTTGGTAAACTGGGAATATTTTTGGTGAGTTTGTTTGTGTCAAAGTCAGAGAGCCGTGTCTCCCTACAGTGAGAGGTTTTTGTACAGCGGCTCAATGAGTTTGTATCACTGTGGTGTGTTTTAAAGTTATGTTTAGAAGTCTGTTTTGTAATGTCTGCAGGAGATAAAAATGTTTTAATTTTAAAAGTAAAACTTAATTTTTATGTCTGAAGTCAGAGCAGCTTTAATCAACATTTCTTTGTACATTTTCATCATACTTGAAGTCAAACAGGTTGAAATGTTAAAGAGATGAAACTGCAAACCAGTTTTACAAATGTTTATCAAGATTATATTCTTAATGTTTCACCTCAGTGATAACTATTTTTTTCTAATAAATTCAGAATCAACTTTTTAGGAACAAACAAACAGTGATTGATTCATGTGGTTTCAAATTCTGAAAATCTTTTAAACAGTTTTAATGAGAATTGACATCAACATAAAGAACATTTGATTGTAGGTAGTGCAGTAATACATGCATTTTTTATGCTTGCACAAAAGGAAAAAAATGTAAAATGCATTTTACTAAAGTAATGTATCGTCAATGTTTGGGAGGAAAACGTTTAATAATTTGTCTAAATTCTGATATTTTATGTCCAGTGTAGTTTGTTATATTTGAGGTCATTCTGTATGATGATTGTCTCTGTGCTGATTTGCATGAGAGGCTTCTTAAAGGGAAGTGAAACAATGTGTGAGTGAGTGACTGATGGAGCAGAAAACCATCTGACAGAAACTCCTTAAAGGAGAAAATCAACTCTCACACAGTAAAGGTGTCCAAGTGTCTGATGGTTGATTGACAGCTGTGTGGTCCCTGTCCTCTAAGCTGATTGGTGTCTCCTAGGTGATGTCCGTCCCACCCTGACGGTGCTGCCCCCCTCCAGTGAGGAGCTGCAGCAGGGGAAGGCCACGCTCATGTGTCTGGCCAACAAGGGCTTCCCCTCAGACTGGAGTCTGGCCTGGAAGGTGGACGGCAGCAGCAGCAGCAACTGGGAGGAGAGCAGGAGCCCTGGGGTGCTGGAGAAGGACGGCCTCTACAGCTGGAGCAGCACCCTGAGGCTCCCTGCAGACCAGTGGAGGAAGGTGGGCTCTGTGACCTGTGAGGCCACCCAGGGCTCCCAGACTCCACTCTCAGAGACACTGAGGAGAGACCAGTATTCCCAGTGTTCCCAGGTCAGGACTGGGAACACTGGTCTCTCCACTCTCAGAGACACTGAGGAGAGACCAGTGTTCCCAGTCCTGACCTGACTCACTGGGACTCTGCTGCTGGTTTTACTCTGCTACTGCTCTCAGTCTGCTCTCTGTCTCTCTCATGATGTTTCAGTGTGAACATGTTCTTGCTTGTGTTGATGGTTTCAATATCTCAGAGCAATAAAGATTTGATCAAATGTATCATATGAGTGACATCATGTGACTTCATTTCTTGGACATATGTCATATATTAGGAGCATTACTCAAACTAATGCACAAAAGCCACAATAGTAGTGAGTCTTTTTTTTTCTGACTAATTTTTCAGACTGTGGATATTCTTCTACTGCAGTTCCCATTATAGATCAATCAATTTATTTCGGTAACAATACACATGGTAACACCATCTTAACAGTAAAACACAAAGCTCTCTGTTATTACTGATGTCTGTCCTGGAAGAAATTTCTCCAGTGAAGTTTCTGTGTTGTTAAATTCTACCTGGAAATTATTGTGCAGATTTTAATTCAAAATTCTTAATAATAAGAGGAACAGTGTATCATCTGCATAAATTGACATGACATGAATCTAATTTGAGATTTTCCACCAAATCATATTTAAATGAGACACAGTAACTTCAACAAAGGACATGACATGAATGAGATCAAAGGACAGTCTCTGTCTCTTAGAGTCTGCCAGCAGATTTGACACTTATATGTATAGATATAGTTAAAGTGTCAATTATGTCTTTAATAATAACAATAATATATTTTATTTGAAGGCGCCTTTCTTGGCACTCAAGGACACCGTACAGATACACAAAATGACAATAAAAAGACATTAAAAAGAAACAACAATTTAAAAACAAACAAAAAAAATAGAAAGTGACAGAGCAATTGGCATCAGATGGAATTGGCAGTTTTAAACAGATGTGTTTTGAGGTTTGATTTGAAATGGGGGAGTGAATCGATATTTGTTTTGTACATGAGTGGCAGGAGCTCAGTTTGTTGGGACTTGGCTTGGGAACCAGAGGGTCCCCAGTTCAAGTGCCTGTACCAACTGAACAAGGAGTGGGGACTGGGAGCTGAAGAGCTGTCATTGAGCAAGGCACCAAAGCCTCAACTGCTAATGCTATTAATAATAATGAGTATGATAAGTAATAATGTGATTTATTTAATAGCACTAATAAACCCAATGTGTTTTAAATATAGAACAACCAGGTTCATGTATTTATAAGCAAAAAATCTTAAATATTAGGCCTAAATATTTTTTGAATGTACATGATAAACTGATTCACCATTGAACAGAGTCTGTACAATTTCTTTTGATGTGTTGCTCTTTTTAACCAATACAAAAAAACAAAATATGTTTTAATGACAGAAGACTAAAACAAGCTATTTTCACATAATGATTATTATGTCAACAGCCTACATTCTGTATGATGCTGGACAGTTAAAATTAAGTAGCCAATATTACAAATAATCAGTTAGATGCTCATTTCAGATTGAATTATAAACATTAAATGACATCTATAGATGCATAAACAGATAGATAAACTTTATTAACAAGTCCATAAAATACATACAAAAACACAGCATCTCAATCAAAACAACACAACAAGTAGGTTTAAAACACATAGAGCATCTATTCCAATATGCTTTAGACAAATATTTTGTGTCACTTGTGCAGCACCGCTAATACATAATGACTCCATTCTTTGACTGGCCAAGTTACATAAAACTATAAATAAACTTTCTAAGAACAACATGAAAAGTGGGCACATCCTGCTTACAAATATGAAACACTTGTCCATCTTGGATCTGAGTACAAATCCTGTGCATCATTATATGCCACCTGGATTTTCATTTTGCAGCACTGTGCTGCACCATAGGTGTGCAGTATGATGAAGCAATATGACCTAAACAAAGCTATCTTGAATCATCAGTACACTTATTAAATTTTCATTGCAAGTATGTTGGCTTGTGCATAGCAGTTTCTGCTGACACTGGATGTCATCATCATCACATAAATCATCTCTGATTATGTGGCCAAGATATCTAAATTTGTTCACAATCAAACACTTGGTCTGCTAGAACAAAGGAAGCAAAGTGTGACTTCTTATCCTCCTTGGTTTTCACAATTAAAATAACACTCAGAATTACATAATATTATCTGCACACTGCTGAGAACAGATTCCCTAAGCAATTGCTGATACCAACACTTTAGAGAACCTGCCAGATACATCAGCATATACCAGGTGATTGATAAGCCTCTCTTCATCCAGTTCTACACTGGTTTGGCTGTATGACAGATCATCCATATACAGGATTGAAGAGTACAGTGATAAAATTCCACCTTGTCTCCACCATTAGTCACTAGGAAAGGTGCAGATGTACTTGTATCGAGCAGCATTGTTTAATGTGGCTATACCAGTACTGTAATATTATCATATAAGGTGGAGCCCTCGCTCCTGAACTTTGGCAAATAGCATGACGACTCTGTCAAGCGCTCAGGTGATCAGAGCATAAAACATTATACTATTTTTCTTCTATACATAGGAACCATCTCTTTCAGTGCATAAATGCAAAAATCTGCCATGCTTACTTTTACAGACTGGATGTCAGTGGTGATTATATATTGTTGGAGTCTATCCGAATTTGCTCCAGCACTTTGGAAAGTGCACTTGCCCAAGCTGGGTCTATACATTTTTAGGCTAGATATCTTTCAGTTTTGTCTTTGACAGGGTACAATACTACAGCAAGCATGAGTCTGGAATTATTCCACATGCATTAATAATCAGTAAAACATAAAGCAATCAACACTGAGACTGCTACTGCTAGCATGTTTTAGATGCTCTGCGCTATTTGATCAAGGATGCTTTATTCAGTGATAATCTATAACATACAATACTCATCGGTCTAATTAACCACACCATCATGGTGAGACATCTCAACAATAATGCATGCCTCTAACACAATAAAATATAGATAATAGATACAGACTTATCAAAAATCTGCTGTTTTCATTATTTTTGAGCATGATGATCTTAATTTATTTTGATTGAAAAGTTAATGTATATTTAAGTTAATTTTTTAAGTCTTTCATTAATGTTAAAATTTATTTGTTTTACAATAAAATTGCATTTAGACTGTAAAGATGATCAGACATTTTTCATTTTTTATCTTGCATCAAATAGTATGTTGCATACTGTGCAGACTGTGCATGTACAACTCACTAGCAGTACATATTGTACTGGTACTATTGAACTACAAATCAAGACAGTTGCCTTCAATATATTAGAGTTATGTAAGCTTTAATGGGTATTATCCATTGAGATGTGGTGACAACACTGCACAGGACAATGTGATTTTTCACTTAGGGCAAAATTCTACTTAGCCCTGATCTTTGTTTTACAGGTGTGAAAGAGAAAATAATGACCAAAAAAATATTAACCGCACTCTTAAGAGAGTGTGACATAAAAGGTTTCATACCATGACACCTATTTTATTTTGCTAGATGTCCTGTTAATTCTTTTGGCAAAGGATCACGTTAATTTAAACACCTTGAGAAAATGTAAACTCACAGTCTGTGATTGATCTTTTTGAAATTTAAAGAAGCAGAACAGAATAAACAAAAACTGCTTCAATAAATATTCACATTATTTGCCAAAGAGACAAGCATGAGTTTTCATGTTCTATGTAATATCATCAGTGTAGAAGATGATCTCTGTGGTGTTACTTTAAGAGATGTTTTATATGCTGATATGTTTGACATCTTACAAAAGTTTAATTGTTAAAGTGTTCAGATGTTTTCATTTTTTGTGTTCAATCTGCCCTCAGAAAACAAATTGTCACTTTTAAGGCATTGACTCTTGCATCATTTGTGTGTCTGATAGATATTTTCCAGTCAAATATTAATGTTGTGCTGGTGTGTCTGGAGGTAAAATCAAGATTCTAATACACCAGATATATTTTGTCCAATTATTATGTTGTAACTCTGTTTTGCCATGTCTTTCCACATCCATGCATCACTAACCAGTGGTCCAGTGGGCTGTCATATGGCCTTTGACCAGGTCCTTAAAAGATCTCACAACACACTTGTCTTCATTTTATTTGCCACTTCCCATTCAATAAAAATCTAGTTTTAAAAACTTGTGATCACTTTTGTCTACACAGTCAAGGCAACCTCCTATATTAATGATGTCATGCAGCTGTGACACAAGGAGGTCAGAAGCGTCTTATGATCAGGGCTTGTTGGTTTCAGCGTATTGTTATACAAAGTTTGTGATGTCTTGGGAAAAGCACAAACAATGGTTTCTATCATATCTAACAACTTCAGAATGTTTAATGTGTTTAGTTATGTCATTAGGTTTGGAATTTTAAGTTATGTAGGTTAGGTTTAGTAAATAAACAGTGATGTGACACCATGCCAATGAATATCAAGTTTCAAAGTTTTAAAGTGTTTTCACACTCATGAATTGTTCAGACATGGAAAATTCTGTCTTCTGGGAATGTCTGTTTGTTGTCTGACCCTGTGTGTGTGTGTGTGTGTGTGTGGGTTATGATGGCAAGAAATTGTGGTGCATTATTTTTGAGTTTATGTATGACAGTGAATAACAACAAGCTGTGTTTTACCTCACTACAACTTTAAAACTGAAGGTGACTGTGGATTTTTGACTGGGGACAAGTGTCTTTGGGACTCACTCCAGCTGGACACAAATGGATACTGTGGACACCTTCAAAAATCATTTGTAAGGTTTCACATCTTCATGTTTAGAGTGTGTTTTTATGTTTTTTGCATTATTTTCTTGTCAGTATTTTAAGTGTATTTCTGTGTTACATATGAACTGTTGTGAAAAAGTATATTTGAAGTGCTCCTATAGGTTTTATTTGCATCTTTAAAGAAGAAAAGTGTTATATTAAGCAGAGATTAAAGAGTTCATTCATTCAATCACAAGTTCTGTTTGGACTACATTTTTATCAAGATATTTCTGATGCTGCTCTGTGTGTCGATGTTTCTTGTAACTGGACAGAAATTGAAATGGCTGCAATCCTGTATGAGGTCAGAGAGGTGTGAGAAGTCTTTTCTAAGTACTGTCTGAGGCTTGTCTCCTCTTTTAAGGACAAATCAATCAAATCAATCAAACTCAAGGATTATAATTAGATTGCGTGTGCACAGTTTCTGTCAGGAAATGTTGCTCTGAGACACAACAGGAGGCTGAACTCTAAAAATGCATAGAAGAAATGGTCAATGCACTATTGAATTTACATTAAAATGTTTACATTACATTAAGCGTGCTAGGATGCGTTGCGTCATGACTATGTTGTTTCAAGCGTCAGCTGTTTATCACCAGTTTTCAAATGTGATTTCCCTGTCTACATTGTCGTGTCAGCATGATGGAGCCTCATGCATTTCATTCATTGCATTTGTCAGACAACAGGTCTGGCAGCTACTATCTTGGCTGTATCTAGGCTAATGGCTAACATACTAACTATTATTTTTATTACTATATACAGGAAATTTAGGATAATAGGACAGGTTATAAACTTTAAATTTCCTTTAACTTCCGTGACCTATACTCAGGAAATCTTGTATGCATGATGATGAGGAATTGTGAAAAGTTTCCCCTTTGTGAAAACAGCGCTTCACATTTGAATCAGTCTCTAGTATTTGCGAGTGAGTCTTCTGACAGAGTGCCATCAGAGCAGTTCTTATTTCCATGGCTTCATTTTATTTGTACACAGTTTGTTTAAGACTGAAAATCCTTGAGGTGTGTTTTGCTGTGGTTCTATGGCATGTGTGGTTGAAAAACAGCTTCAATTAAATGTTCCTTTTATAGTTACTGCCTGCTACAATATGCAACACTTTTATGATGCAAATGAAGTGACTTTCCCTGTTTGAAAACCAGCATGCCACTGCTTTGTGTGTGTGTGTGTGTGTACAGTGTTTGTGTGTCTGTGTGTGCACAGTGTGTGTGTGTGTCTGTGTGTGTGTGTGTCCTCAGTGAGTGTATCAGTCTCTGCAGTAGCTTCCAGCTGCAGCAGTCAGTCAGTTTCTGTTCAGTCCTGACTGAGGAGGTTTTTGTGTGTCTTTTTTCACTGTGTGACAGCAGCTGACTGTTGATGTAATGACAACTCTGACAGTAGTAACCTGCTGCATCTTCAGTCTGGACTCCACTGATGGTCAGAGTGAAGTAGGTTTGATCCACTGCCTGTAAACATCTGGATCCCTGATTCTCAGTGCTGGCATAGTATGAGCAGTTTAGGAGTTTCTCCACTCTCTGTTGGTACCAGGCTAAGCGGTTAAGCCATACATCTTGACTGGTCTGGTGATGGTGTGAGTCTCCCACAGCAGAGCTCACTGCTCCAGGCTGAGTCACTGTGACCTGGACCTCTGGACTCTGAGGATGCAGAGACACAAACATGCAGCATCATGGGTCAGCTTCATTTCAGAGGACAGATGTTGATAGAGGAGAATTTGTTTCTCTGGACTTTACCTGTGAAGCAGCAGCAGAGGAGAAGTCCAGATGAACAGAGATCAAAGTCATGTTTTTATTTTGATGAGGAGGATTTCTGTGGCTTCTGTTGTCATGAAGGACAGCTGTCAGTCATCCAGTGTTCAACTCTCAGGACTATAAACTCTCCCAGAGCACTGGAGCATGGTGCTGCTGGTTTGCAAAGTGGCTCTCTATTGGAAATGCTCTGACAGCTCCAACAGGGACTTGGATTACTCAGTGATGATTTGCATTATCAGTGGATCAGTCACTTTATCAAAGTATTGATTAGGAATGTATTTACTTCCTTTTTTGTAAAAAAGCTTTGGTTTGAGTTGGATGAGTTGATTTACTTGCAGAATATTATTGATGATTCCCATTATTAGAACAAATCACCATCACTGTGATGTATTCAGACAAATTATTGTATTTTATCATAATCTATATTTAGGTTCATGTATTATATATATCAATTATGTAATGTCCAGATAAACAGTCCTTTGAATGTAAAATAAAAATAAAAATAAAAAGAGAAATTTCCTTTAGAAAATGTTTTAAGTTTCACATTTGAGATTTTGTCAACTGTGGTTTAACACTCAGGGCTTGTAGGTTTGAAGTTTCTTGTGTCAGAAGCCGTGTCTCTCTACAGTGAGAGGTTTTTGTACAGCGGCTCAATGAGTTTGTATCACTGTGGGTGACTTTTGGTGGAGGAACCAGACTGGATGTTGGAAGTAAGTCAGATGTTTAAAATGTTTATTTTTCAGCAGCCATGTTTTCTTTATATTATATATTTAACAGGCAAGAAATAGTTGGCCTTTCCATTTTGTTTTTACACATATTTTTGCATTAAAAGACAAAGTTAGCTTTTGAATGAGAAAACAAAGTCCATTGTAATGAAAATAAAACATGAAGCTAGAAGATAAATCTTTATTTCTAACTGTGGTTAAGTTTCATCTTGAGGGCTTGTAGGTTTAGTTCAGTGTGTCAAAGTCAGAGAGCCGTGTCTCTCTACAGTGAGAAGGTTTTTATGCATGGCTCAATGAGTTTGTATCACTGTATAACGTTCAGTGGAGAACCAGACTGGATGTTGGACCTAAGTCAGATTTTATAAGAAGTGTATACAGAGATAAAAATGTTTTCTGTTTATACTTAATTTTTATGTTTCAAATTGCAAATATTGATTCATTTTCATTTTTCCATATTTATCATTAAAAAAATTAAGATTACACATGTCATAATTCAAATCTTGATAATGAAAATAAAACTGCAAGTCTACTGTATAAATGTTTAATTTCTAAATTTTAATGTAATCATAGTTTTCATCTTGACAGAGAGCACACATTTTTACAGTAAATTGAAGTGTCTGATGGTTGATTGACAGCTGTGTGATCCCTGTCCTCTAAGCTGATTGGTGTCTCCTAGGTGATGTGCGTCCCACCCTGACGGTGCTGCCCCCCTCCAGTGAGGAGCTGCAGCAGGGGAAGGCCACGCTCATGTGTCTGGCCAACAAGGGCTTCCCCTCAGACTGGAGTCTGGCGTGGAAGGTGGACGGCTGCATCAGCAGCAGCAGCTGGGAGGAGAGCAGGAGCCCTGGGGTGCTGGAGAAGGACGGCCTCTACAGCTGGAGCAGCACCCTGAGGCTCCCTGCAGACCAGTGGAGGAGGTTGGGATCTGTGACCTGTGAGGCCACCCAGGGCTCCCAGACTCCACTCGCAGAGACACTGAGGAGAGACCAGTGTTCCCAGTCCTGACCTGACTCACTGGGACTCTGCTGCTGGTTTCACTCTGCTACTGCTCTCAGTCTGCTCTCTGTCTTTCTATCATGAGACCAGTTTAACAGTTCTCACCTTGAAACAGCAATGTTTTTATTCTTGTCATAGTGCTTATGCTGTTAATGTTGTATAATAAAACATAAGCAAATAAAAAACATTGTATGAATACTTTTATTGCAACAGTTCCCTTCTCCCACATGTTAAGAGATACAAGATTATAACCCATGTCACAGTTAGATTGTCTCACTGCTGGTGATGGTTTCATTAATGACTTCTTGAATCATATAATGGCACTTATCCACTAAGTCATTGAGGTTCATCTGACAGTGTCTCTAGAAGCAAATTGTAGATTATCATCAGCATAAGATGATATAACATGGTTCTTTAATGATGTTCTTATGTCAAATATTTAATGCTGGTGTTGCTGATTTTTTTTTAGAACATTAACCATTCCATGTAAAGTCACCCAGGTATATCTTCACCCCGAGGTGAATGAGGATTCCTGTTTCATGAACATTCATTTGCATCAAGACAATATAGTCAGTCCTTTAAATACATCTCCAAAGATTTTAACTAAAAAAATGTTGAGGTCTGAAATAAAAACCCCATCAATGAGAAAAATAAAAAGTATATAAAAATAACATTTGTCACATTTTTCAAAGTCAACATGTGGGTGCATTGAATCTACATAAAACACTCAGGGCCCTATTTAGGTTGTCTTAAACGCGAAGCGCCAGGCGTGCGGCGCATGGGCGTGTCCCAGTCACTTGCTAGTTAGACAGCGCATTTTTAGACTGTGCGCCACGGCGGAGAGTCTAAAAGGGTTGGACTTACTCTGTGAATTAGTCATGGGTGTGTTTTGGGCGGATCATTCAATAAGCCAATCAGAGTGTCACCTCTCATTCCCGTTAAAAGAGGTGCGATTGGAGCGCATGGCGGAGAGCTAGTTAGATGGTGGACGTACCAACTGGAAAGAGTGAGTGTTTTACAACAGAGGAGACGGATCTCCTCGTGCGGGAGGTGAAGGCCCGTCAGAACCAGATCTACGGGGACAGCAGACAGGCACCCAAGCTCCCCGAGCTAAAGCAGGCGTGGGATCACTAATACAAGAAAGATCTTACTAAATATCTGTGGAATATTATTCAAACCTGTTTTCATCATATAACAGAGCACAGCTGTCAGGACTGCCGCAGAGCTCCCCAAGGTGCTGATCCTGCAGCTAGGACCTGTTCAGTGTTTTCTCCCCCACCCACGTTTGTTAATTGTTTTCACGTTTCCTAGAGCTGTGTTCTGCCTCTTATTTGCATGTGTGTCCTCTGTACACTCAGATAACAATATAATAATATAATGTAGCCTAGTATATAATGTAGCCTAGTATAACATGTTAAATAAATGTAATGTGTGAGCTTTGGTTTTCAATCAAAAAAATGATTGATTGGTCAGATAATTTCACAATTTCATTTGTCATTATTACAAATTATGATGACCATTATTACTGCAATTAGATCATTCTGATTAATGACTGACCATTAAGACGTGTTTCTGATAAATATTTTAATGTGCACAATAATAACCTTTCACACTGTAATCATATTTTTATTTGTTATCTTTTGCATATGTGTGGCTGCTCCGTGTGTCTCTGAGCAGAGTGCACGCGCGTTGTGCACCCGCCTAGAGACGCATATTACTAACTTGTTTAACAGTGAAATACTGCACCGTTGACTTTAGATCAGGTTTTTGTTGGTCACTGGCACATTTGCTTTTTACGTCATCTAACTAGTAACGCGCCATGACTGCGCCTGACCACTCCTCATTTTTAGACCAACACACCCAGAGAAGCATAAGTTCATTTGCTAGTTAGACGATAAGGGCACAGGGCGTGAAAATGACAACTGCGCCTGCATCTAAATAGCAATGACACCTGCGACATGGATTATGCGTCCTCCGCCGTCCGCTTCAGACCATCTAAATAGGGCCCTCAATCTTAAATAAAATGAAACTGGTGGAACTGCTAATGTCTTATTGTACTACATTCTGTTTCCATGTGTCATTGGAAAAAGTCTTAGTTTGTTGGAAACCTCTCAGTGTGTTTCACTGAAATGTAACTTTAAAACTTTGAACCTAAAAAGTTGAATTAAAATTGGTATTGATATGTTTTTATTTATCTTAAAATTAGAGAGAAATATCATTAATTTTCAGAAATGTATTAATTATTTGTGTTAATATTACACTATCTATATTTCTCCATCTTACTTTTTTGAGTATGTATCTCATTTACACAACAACAGTCATTAGAACTATTAATATATAACTGGTGTTTCAGTGTCTGTGCAGATGTTGAGTCAGATCAGTTCCTCTCCAAGTGAAGAGGTTTTTGTATGACGTTGTATCACTGTGTGAACGGCCAGCTGTAACCTCCCTGCTGACAGTAATAAACTCCTGCATCTTCAGTCTGAACTCCACTGATGGTCAGAGTGAAGTCAGTCCCAGATCCACTTCCACTAAAACGATCTGAAACACCAGACTGACGAGTTGTAGCATAATAAATTAGAAGTTTCGGAGACTCTCCAGGTTTCTGAAGGCACCAGTGAAGGTAGGTGCTCATATCTGAACTGGCTTTACATCTGATAGAGACAGTCTGTCCTGGAACAACAGACTGAGATCCAGGAGACTGAGTCAGGATGATTTCTCCTGATGAATCTGGAAAATATGCAAAAGAGCAGAAGGGTTATTGAGACAAATCCAGTTTGGAGAGACGATCAACATCCAGACAGAAGAGTATCATTTCTTTAACATGGAGAACAGGTGGAAGAAGGTAAATGCTGCTTGTTTCAGTGTTTCTCCATCATAGCAGAACATCATTGAGGTGAACCTGGTTGCATCCTGCAGCAAAGTTTTCAGAAGAGAGTCTCACCCTGAACATGGAGCCCCAGGGTGGCCAGCAGTAGAATCAGTGACATCATCATTGTGCTGTCAGCGTGTCAGTGGCTCTGAAAGGCCTGGACAGCCACTGATCAACACTGGTCTCTTAACAGCAGGGAGCAGAGAGGCAGGACACATATGCAAACACACAGAGTCAGTCAGCTGTAGCTGTCCTCAACATATCATGGTGTTCATATCTCAGTGGTGACAGCACTGATTATTTCAATGGTTCACTACATAATAAGGTATGAAAGGATAAAGAAAATTTTGTCCCAGAGAATTTTATTTTGCTTCCTCCACATAATAAAGTTGATTCTGTTTGTGAGCATATTTTAACATCTACAGTGGTTTTTTTCTGTTTTTTTGTTCTTTAGGTGTGAAGGAGAAAAAAAAAATCCCCCCACCCCCATAAAAAAATCAATGCACTCATGAGAGTCTGATATATGTTTCATACCAGGAATCCCATTTAGTTTTGCCAGATGTCCTATTAATTCTTTTAGCAATGAAATTGACATTAATTTAAACACTACTAAGAAAGTGTAAATTCCAGAGTCTACAGTAAGTGAACAGAAGAGCTGCTCTTCATATATAATTGAACATCATCGGTCTAAAAGATTATTTTACTATGGTGCTACTTTAAGAGGATGCGTTATATGCTGATTTCTTTCTTACACATTATGAAAGTTTCAATGTTAGAGTGTTCAGATATTTCAATTTTATCATCTCCTCAATCTGCCCTCAGAAATGTAGGTGTCACTTTTGAACAGACACTGACTCTTGAGCAGCATTTGAAGTGTCTGATCCACCTCTGTATTTTCCAGTCAAGATACATTGTACGATGTTCTGCTGGTGTGTCTTAAGCTGAGATGAAGATGACTTTTGTTCCAAAGTATAGCCAGGTAAGTGCTCTATAGGTTTTATTTGCATAAAGAAGAAAAGTCTTATGTGGAGCAGAGATTAAAGAAAGTTCATTCATTCATTCATAAGTTTTGTTTGGACTACATTTTATTATGAATATTTCTGATGCTGCTCTGTGTGTCGATGTTTTCTTGTAACTGGACAGAGTTGAGATGGCTGTGATCCAGTATGAAGCTGAGGTCAAAGGTCGTGACCAAGTCTTTTCTAATTTACTGTCTGAGCTTGTCTCCTCTTTATTAACTAGCAAATCAATCAAATCAATCACAAAAGAAAAAGAGATTATAATGAGAACTGTGTGTGCACAGTGTGTGTGTGTGCGTGTGCACAGTGTGTTTGTGTGTGTGTGTGTGTGTCCTCAGTGAAGTGTATCAGTCTCTGCAGTAGCTTCCAGCTGCAGCAGTCAGTTCAGTTTCTGTTCAGTCTGACTGAGGGAGGTTTTTGTACGATGCTTTTTCACTGTGTGAACAACCACTGACTGTTGATGTAGTGTTCACTCTGACAGTAGTAAACTGCTGCATCTTCAGTCTGGACTCCACTGATGGTCAGAGTGAAGTCAGACTTTGATCCACTGCCTGTAAAACGACCTGGAATCCCTGATGCTCGAGTGCTGGTGAGGTAAATTAGCAGTTTAGGAGTTTCTCCATCTCTCTGTTGGTACCAGGCTAAGTAGTTAGAGTTATAAACATCCTGACTGGTCCTACATGTGATGGTGATGGAGCCTCCCACAGCAGAGCTCACTGCTCCAGGCTGAGTCACTGTGACCTGACCTCTGGACTCTGAGGATACAGAGACACAAACATAAAGCAGCATCATGGTTTTGTCAGCTTCATTTCAGAGGGACAGATGTTGATAGAGGAGAGGAGTTTGACTCTCTGGACTTTACCTGTGAAGCAGCAGCAGAGGAGAGTCCAGATGAGGACGGAGATCAAAGTCATGTTTTTGATGAGGAGGATTTCTGTGGCTTCTGTTGTCATGAAGGACAGCTGTCAGTCATCCAGTGTTCAACTCTCAGGACTATAAACTCTCCCAGAGCACTGGAGCATGGTGCTGCTGATGCAAAGTGGCTCTCTATGGAAATGCTCTGACTGACTCCAACAGGGACTTGGATTACTCTGATGATGCTGATTATCAATGGATCAGTCACTTTACCAGAGTATTGATTTGGAATGTGGTACTTCCTTTTTTATAAAACGCTTTGGTTTGAGTTGGATGAGTTGATTTACTTGCAGAATATTATTGTGAATTCCCACTAATTCACAGCCACACAAATCACCATCACTGTGGGATGTATTCAGACAAAATGTATTTTCATTTATCATAATCTACGATAAACATAGGTTCATGATAATTATATATATCAGGATTATTAATGGCAGGATTTATAGGACAGTTTTCCTTTGGAATTTTTCCATCTATTTGAATTTATTTTACTGGAGGAGAAATTAGTACTGCTTGTAGATGTTTGACGTTTCACATAGAAAATGTTGTATAACATTTTGTATGTGAAACTTCATATTCAAAGTTTGTGAATCAGTCTCTAAACGGTTCAACCAGTTATTACACAATCTTGGTAAACTGGGAATATTTTTGGTGAGTTTGTTTGTGTCAAAGTCAGAGAGCCGTGTCTCCCTACAGTGAGAGGTTTTTGTACGGCGGCTCAATGAGTTTGTATCATTGTGGTGTGTTTTAAAGTTATGTTTAGAAGTCTGTTTTGTAATGTCTGCAGGAGATAAAAATGTTTTAATTTTAAAAGTAAAACTTAATTTTTATGTTTGAAGTCAGAGCAGCTTTAATCAACATTTCTTTGTACATTTTTATCATACTTGAAGTCAAACAGGTTGAAATGTTAAAGAGATGAAACTGCAAACCAGTTTTACAAATGTTTATCAAGATTATATTCTTAATGTTTCACCTCAGTGATAACTATTTTTTTCTAATAAATTCAGAATCAACTTTTTAGGAACAAACAAACAGTGATTGATTCATGTGGTTTCAAATTCTGAAAATCTTTTAAACAGTTTTAATGAGAATTGACATCAACATAAAGAACATTTGATTGTAGGTAGTGCAGTAATACATGCATTTTTTATGCTTGCACAAAAGGAAAAAAATGTAAAATGCATTTTACTAAAGTAATGTATCGTCAGTGTTTGGGAGGAAAACGTTTAATAATTTGTCTAAATTCTGATATTTTATGTGCAGTGTAGTTTGATATATTTGAGGTCATTCTGTATGATGATTCTCTCTGTGCTGATTTGCATGAGAGGCTTCTTAAAGGGAAGTGAAACAATGTGTGAGTGAGTGACTGATGGAGCAGAAAAACCATCTGACAGAAACTCCTTAAAGGAGAAAATCAACTCTCACACAGTAAAGGTGTCCAAGTGTCTGATGGTTGATTGACAGCTGTGTGGTCCCTGTCCTCTAAGCTGATTGGTGTCTCCTAGGTGATGTCCATCCCACCCTGACGGTGCTGCCCCCCTCCAGTGAGGAGCTGCAGCAGGGGAAGGCCACGCTCATGTGTCTGGCCAACAAGGGCTTCCCCTCAGACTGGAGTCTGGCCTGGAAGGTGGACGGCAGCAGCAGCAGCAGCAGCTGGGAGGAGAGCAGGAGCCCTGGGGTGCTGGAGAAGGACGGCCTCTACAGCTGGAGCAGCACCCTGAGGCTCCCTGCAGACCAGTGGAGGAAGGTGGGCTCTGTGACCTGTGAGGCCACCCATGGCTCCCAGACTCCACTCGCAGAGACACTGAGGAGAGACCAGTGTTCCCAGTCCTGACCTGACTCACTGGGACTCTTCTGCTGGTTTTACTCTGCTACTGCTCTCAGTCTGCTCTCTGTCTCTCTCATGATGTTTCAGTGTGAACATGTTCTTGCTTGTGTTGATGGTTTCAATATCTCAAAGCAATAAAGATTTGATCAAATTTATCGTATGAGTGACATCATGTGACTTCATTTCTTGGACATATGTTATATATTAGGAGCATTACTCAAACTAATGTAATTCGTAATTAGTCTTTTTTTCAGACTAATTTTTAACGGGCTTCAGACTGTGGATATGAGTTCCCATCATACATCTGTTCATTTATTTTGGTGACAATACACATGGTAACACCATCTTAATAGTAAAACACAAAGCTCTCTGTTATTACTGATGTCTGTACTTGAAGAAATTCCACCTGTTAGGTTTGTGTGTTGTTAAATTCTACCTGGAAATTATTCTGATTTAAATTCAAAAGTCTTAATAGTAAGAAGGTATTGGGGATTAGAAATAAAAAGCAGTGTATCAGCTGCATAAAGTCACATAACATGAATCCAATTAAAGATTTTCCACCAAAACAAATTTAAGTGAGACTGATCAACTTCAGCAAAGGACATTCATTCATTCAATCATTGAAGCCTTTATTCAAGATTTAGGAGATGAATTGAAGGAGACACATATTTTCAATGATGCTGAGAATAAATAAAAACATAAAACAATCAATAAGCAAACACATAACTATCATGCATATCAATTAAAACAGAAATGAAATCATTCAAAACAACAATAATAAATGAGCTCTTAAAGTAGAAATACAGGGTGATGACCTGCTAAGGCGTAGATAAAAGCATGTGCACTCAATTAAAACAAGATCAGAAATAAGGCACTTATACAGTCAAAAGGTGTCCAAGTTTAAGGTCTTTTGTAGATTATTCCATGTATGAGATGCACTGTAAGAAAATAACATTCTTTCTAGTTCTGTTCTGATTAAAGGAGTGTGAGACAACAACCTATTCTCTGAATGAGTACCAAGAATTTGTGAGGACAGAGTTAAGAGTGATGACTTGTAGGGTGGAAACATCTGCAACCAAGCTTTATAAATAAACAAGTACCAGAACTGTTACCGCCTCACAGCCAAATGTGGCCAGCCAACCTTTTGGTAAACTTGGCAGTGGTGGGTGCTGTAACAATCACCTGATATGAACCTTAGGGCTGAGTGGTAGGCAACATCTAGTGATTTTAATGTAGAGACAGCAGCTTTTCCATATATAACATCCAAAACAGACCAAAATACACTCTGCAATTCTTTTCCTATGTACTAAAGGCTCATGTTTCTGTACAGAAAGACAAGTATTATCTTCAATTTGGCAGTCAAAATTTCAGTATGGTGCTTAAAATTAGGACTGTCATCCAGCCAGATACCAAGGTATTTGTACTGTTTGACTCCCTCTATGGATGAGCCGTTTGCAGAATGAATATTGAAAGACTCAGTACAAGTAGCCTTGGTCAATAGCATCCATTTGGTTTTGTCTGATTGAGCAGATATTGCAATACAATATAAATTTGTGTCGTCTGCATACAGCTAACATTTACATGATTCGAAACAATATTGGCCCTAACACTGAGCTCTGTGGGACACCTTTAATATTTAAAAAATTGGAATGAACATCACACATCTTTACACACTGCAGTCTATTGGAGAGGTAGTTTTCAAAAGACAGGCAGCTGACAAAATCAAAACCAATTTGGGACAGTTTATTTAAAAGTAACGAATAGTCAACTGTGTCGAATACCTTAGACAAGTCTATAGAAAGAGCAGCACATGACATTTCGCTATCCAAGGCTAATGTAATGTCACGTACAACCTGGGTGGTTGCATATATGGTAGTGTGTATAGGCCTAGAGCCAGACTGTGAGTGAGTACAGAAAACAAATACTGTAGATTACAATTGACAGCAATTGTCAACAGATTGAAATTGTCGATAAAACACAAGTTGTGTGATGGACAAACTGACTGCAACCATGTGTGCAACAGGGCGATTGCTCTGAGACAACAAGGGAGGCTGAACTTCCCCTAAAATTTCATAGAAGAAATGGTCAAATATGCATGATTGAATTTACATTAAAAAAGGAATTTACATAGCATTAAACGTACGCTAGGATGCGTTTAACATCATGGTGATGATGTTCAAACACCATCTGTTTATCACCAGTTTTCAAACGCGACCTCCCTGTCATACATTCTCATGTCAGCACGGTGGACGCCGAGCCTCCAAGCATTCCTATGAGACAGCACTGAGCAGGTTTTTTTCATGCAGCAAAGCGAGACGGTCATTGGATAAATGCGACAAAATTGTCACTGTCAGGGAGGCTCAGCTTCCCTGGGACCTAATGGAGCGGTAGGCGGGAGAGGACGCTTGGTGTATGCATGATGATTGGAGGAACTGTCTACAAGGCTGAACCCCTTTGTGACTGACAGTGCTTTTGAAATACACACCAGCATCGTCGCATTTCGAGCTCAGTCCCATGTGGATATTTGCGAATGGAGTCTTCTGACAGAGTGCTGAAACCACCATTTTAGCACCAGGTATGCACAAAGGGACACTGCAGTTTTGGATTTAATATTTCTTACAATGGAGTCACCAGCAACCAGAGATGTAGGAGTGAGCAATAGAAACTTGCTGTCAGAAGTTGAGCGCACAGCCCGGGCAGCTATGTATCTCTCAGCTGATTTTGGGGGAGTGGCAGCCAGGTTGGGTCAGTGGCTGTAGGAAGTGACCTAACAGCCTGACAGAGCACCCGGAACAGGGGACACTGGTGCACGTCGGGGTAATGGCAGCAGGGACGAGCTGCGATGGTGTTCTGAAAGCAGGGGGAAGTTCTCTTCATCCAGGATATTGAACTGGTTTGTGAACTGAATTTCACTGGGAGGAAGAGGATGCAGGGGAGCCTGTTTTCCTGGGCAGCTGGGAAAGTAGAGTTGGTAAAGATTGGAGATTCGTCCTTCCAGCTTGGCAACTTTTGAGTCAGATGAAGGCAGTGGTCACACCCGGATGGCATGGTGAGTGGTGGCATGCTGGGTTCAGATGGAAGCTGGGGAAACAGAGAGAAATGGCTACAGCAGCAAAGACGTAGTGTGTGTTGAAATGCAGCTACTCCAGGTTTAGCTATTGATTAGCAGAGGCACAGGATAAAAGCTTACATGTGAGGACTCCAGCGTTATCTTCATTATCATATATCCTGGCTTGGGCAGAGATCAGAGCAGATTTAGGTCCTCCAAAGAGTGAAACTTACTTGGCCCACTGAGATGAATGGGAATTGGACAAGTTTTCAGTGATGATGGTTTCCGCCAGGCATAGAAATGTTTCAGTCACTCTATTTATACCAAATCTAGACGTCCGATGACTGAAATTGTTTAACCGGGTCAAATAAGCAGGTAAAATCGACAAATGTCTAAAAATGCAACATAAAAGTATGTCTTATAAGAGGATAAAATGTCAATTTTGACAGAGCTTTTCTGGCAGGCAAACAACACGTTGATGCATGCCTGTGTCACCAATAACATGAAAGAGATGAGAGGACAGTCTCTGTCTCTTGCTGTCTGCCAGCCGATTTAACACTTAAGTAACACACATACACTTGTATGAATGTGGTTACATTAAGTGGGTCATTTATGTCTTTTATATTTTTTTGATTCTAGGTGATATAAAGCTTTTTTTCATAACATAAGTGTACATTTACATGAGAGGCAGTCACTCAGTCTGTGGGGACTTGGCTTGGGAGCCAGAGGGTCCCCAGTTGAAGTCCTCTACGGACTGAACAAGGAGTGGGGACTGGGAGCTGAGGAGCTGTTGTGAGCAAGGCACGAAACCTTTAACTGCTAGGAATGCCTGTCCATGGGCAACCCCCTCGATGTGACATCTCTCCATTAATGCATGTGTATGTGTCTGTGTCTTTCTGGCCTGTGTGTGTGTGTGTGTGTGTGTGTGTGTGTGTGTGTGTGTGTGTGTGTGTGTGTGTCCTCAGTGAAGTGTATCAGTCTCTGCAGTAGCTTCCAGCTGCAGCAGTCAGTTCAGTTTCTGTTCAGTCTGACTGAGGGAGGTTTTTGTACGACGCTTTTTCACTGTGTGAACAACCACTGACTGTTGATACTGAATTCACCCTCACAGTAGTAAACTGCTGCATCTTCAGTCTGGACTCCACTGATGGTCAGAGTGAAGTCAGACTTTGATCCACTGCCTGTAAAACGACCTGGAATCCCTGATGCTCGAGTGCTAGTATCATGAATGAGCAGCTTAGGAGTTTCTCCATCTCTCTGTTGGTACCAGGCTAAATTGTCTGAGTAAATGTCATGACTGGTCCTACATGTGATGGTGACGGAGCCTCCCACAGCAGAGCTCACTGCTCCAGGCTGAGTCACTGTGACCTGACCTCTGGACTCTGAGGATACAGAGACACAAACATAAAGCAGCATCATGGATTTGTCAGCTTCATTTCAGAGGGACAGATGACAGATGGAGAGGAGTTTGATTCTCTGGACTTTACCTGTGAAGCAGCAGCAGAGGAGAGTCCAGATGAGGACGGAGATCAAAGTCATGTTTTTGATGAGGAGGATTTCTGTGGCTTCTGTTGTCATGAAGGACAGCTGTCAGTCATCCAGTGTTCAACTCTCAGGACTATAAACTCTCCCAGAGCACTGGAGCATGGTGCTGCTGATGCAAAGTGGCTCTCTATGGAAATGCTCTGACTGACTCCAACAGGGACTTGGATTACTCTGATGATGATGACTATCAATGGATCAGTCACTTTACCAGAGTATTGATTAGGAATGTGTTACTTCCTTTTTTATAAAAAAGCTTTGGTTTGAGTTGGATGAGTTGATTTACTTGCAGAATATTATTGTGAATTCCCACTTATTCACAGCCACACAAATCACCATCACTGTGGGATGTATTCAGACAAAATGTATTTTCATTTATCATAATCTATGATAAACATAGGTTCATGATAATTATATATATCAGGATTATTAATGGCAGGATTTATAGGACAGTTTTCCTTTGGAATTTTTCCATTTATTGGAATTTGTTTTACTGGAGGAGAAATTAATACTGCTTGTAGATGTTTGACGTTTCACATAGAAAATGTTGTATACATTCAAAGTTTGTGAATCAGTCTCTAAACGGTTTAACCAGTTATTACACAATCTGGGTAAACTGGGAATATTTTTGGTGAGTTTGTTTGTGTCAAAGTCAGAGAGCCGTGTCTCCCTACAGTGAGAGGTTTTTGTACGGCGGCTCAATGAGTTTGTATCACTGTGGTGTGTTTTAAAGTTATGTTTAGAAGTCTGTTTTGTAATGTCTGCAGGAGATAAAAATGTTTTAATTTTAAAAGTAAAACTTAATTTTTATGTTTGAAGTCAGAGCAGCTTTAATCAACATTTCTTTGTACATTTTTATCATACTTGAAGTCAAACAGGTTGAAATGTTAAAGAGATGAAACTGCAAACCAGTTTTACAAATGTTTATCAAGATTATATTCTTAATGTTCCACCTCAGTGATAACTATTTTTTTCTAATAAATTCAGAATCAACTTTTTAGGAACAAACAAACAGTGATTGATTCATGTGGTTTCAAATTCTGAAAATCTTTTAAACAGTTTTAATGAGAATTGACATCAACATAAAGAACATTTGATTGTAGGTAATGCAGTAATACATGCAGTTTTTATGTTTGCACAAAAGGAAAAAAATGTAAAATGCATTTTACTAAAGTAATGTATCGTCAGTGTTTGGGAGGAAAACATTTAACAATTTGTCTAAATTCTGATATTTTATGTCCAGTGTAGTTTGATATATTTGAGGTCATTCTGTATGATGATTGTCTCTGTGCTGATTTGCATGAGAGGCTTCTTAAAGGGAAGTGAAACAATGTGTGAGTGAGTGACTGATGGAGCAGAAAAACCATCTGACAGAAACTCCTTAAAGGAGAAAATCAACTCTCACACAGTAAAGGTGTCCAAGTGTCTGATGGTTGATTGACAGCTGTGTGGTCCCTGTCCTCTAAGCTGATTGGTGTCTCCTAGGTGATGTCCGTCCCACCCTGACGGTGCTGCCCCCCTCCAGTGAGGAGCTGCAGCAGGGGAAGGCCACGCTCATGTGTCTGGCCAACAAGGGCTTCCCCTCAGACTGGAGTCTGGTCTGGAAGGTGGACGGCAGCAGCAGCAGCAGCAACTGGGAGGAGAGCAGGAGCCCTGGGGTGCTGGAGAAGGACGGCCTCTACAGCTGGAGCAGCACCCTGAGGCTCCCTGCAGACCAGTGGAGGAAGGTGGGCTCTGTGACCTGTGAGGCCACCCAGGGCTCCCAGACTCCACTCTCAGAGACACTGAGGAGAGACCAGTGTTCCCAGTGTTCCCAGGTCAGGACTGGGAACACTGGTCTCTCCACTCTCAGAGACACTGAGGAGAGACCAGTGTTCCCAGTCCTGACCTGACTCACTGGGACTCTGCTGCTGGTTTTACTCTGCTACTGCTCTCAGTCTGCTCTCTGTCTCTCTCACGATGTTTCAGTGTGAACATGTTCTTGCTTGTGTTGATGGTTTCAATATCTCAAAGCAACAAAGATTTGATCAAATGTATCATATGAGTGCCGTCATGTGACTTCATTTCTTGGACATATGTCATATATTAGGAGCATTACTCAAACTAATGCACAAAATCCACAATAGTAGTGAGTCTTTTTTTTTCTGACTAATTTTTCAGACTGTGGATATTCTTCTACTGCAGTTCCCATTATAGATCAATCAATTTATTTCGGTAACAATACACATGGTAACACCATCTTAACAGTAAAACACAAAGCTCTCTGTTATTACTGATGTCTGTCCTGGAAGAAATTTCTCCAGTGAAGTTTCTGTGTTGTTAAATTCTGCCTAGAAATTAATGTGCAGATTTTAATTCAAAATTCTTAATAATAAGAGGAACAGTGTATCATCTGCATAAATTGACATGACATGAATCTAATTTGAGATTTTCCACCAAATCATATTTAAATGAGACACAGTAACTTCAACAAAGGACATGACATGAATGAGATCAAAGGACAGTCTCTGTCTCTTAGAGTCTGCCAGCAGATTTGACACTTATATGTATAGATATAGTTAAAGTGTCAATTATGTCTTTTAATAATAACAATAATATATTTTATTTGAAGGCGCCTTTCTTGGCACTCAAGGACACCGTACAGATACACAAAATGACAATAAAAAGACATTAAAAAGAAACAACAATTTAAAAACAAACAAAAAAAATAGAAAGTGACAGAGCAATTGGCATCAGATGGAATTGGCAGTTTTAAACAGATGTGTTTTGAGGTTTGATTTGAAATGGGGGAGTGAATCGATGTTTGTTTTGTACATGAGTGGCAGGAGCTCAGTTTGTTGGGACTTGGCTTGGGAACCAGAGGGTCCCCAGTTCAAGTGCCTGTACCAACTGAACAAGGAGTGGGGACTGGGAGCTGAAGAGCTGTCATTGAGCAAGGCACCAAAGCCTCAACTGCTAATGCTATTAATAATAATGAGTATGATAAGTAATAATGTGATTTATTTAATAGCACTAATAAACCCAATGTGTTTTAAATATAGAACAACCAGGTTCATGTATTTATAAGCAAAAAATCTTAAATATTAGGTCTAAATATTTTTTGAATGTACATGATAAACTGATTCACTGAACAAGACTGGCTTACAATTATTTTTGATGTGTTGTTAGATAGCTAACAAACAAACAAACTACAGCAGGGCTATTCAATTAGGCTACTATTTCAACTGGGCCGCATTTCAAAACCAGATAATGTCAACAGGCCACATTTTTAGTAGCCAGCAACCGATCCTCTTTTTATTTATTTTTTTTGCATACAATTACAGGCATGGCCCTCCTCAACATGATGCAGAAACAGACTAAAAAGAGCTATCAATGCACAGAAGCATAATAAGTAACATTAACAGTATCTAATAACATACACTATCTCTACCAGCATCTCCCTCTCCCCTCTCCTCCACACACACACACACACATGCACACACCTCACCTCCTGATGCTTTCCTTATAGGTCACTTACACAGGATATATTTTTATACAGTCCATGGCAGCAACAGTAATGTTTACAACAACAAAGTCACTATTTAAAACCCACTAATATCTGACTGGAATATAAATATTCCTCCTGACATCACAATACTGAGTGAAGAAAGTCACGTTATCTCAGCATGAAGACAAACATCAGTATCAGTCATTCATCCTGGTCTCTGTCCCTCCTCTACTGAGGACACTCACTGTCTGCAGGTTGGTTGCCTCAGGTACATTTTAAGATAAAGTGTTAGCCTACATACAGATAGCTTTCATTTTAGTTTGTCTGTAACCGTTTGCTGTAAGCACCGCGAGTGCGATGTGCTTGTGTCAACCGCGATCGTAAATCATAATAGCGGTGAATGAGAGACTGTGGACAGAGCAGACTGAAATGTGGCTTTCTACATGCTGATCACATGTATTGATAAAGTATTGGCTTGGCTGGCAGAGGTTTTATTGCACTTACTCACAGTAACAAGTGTAGCTGTCGTTAACTAGAGTCATCTTGAAGTTATATTCCCTTCATCTGCACCGCGGCCCCACCGCTGCAGAATGATGATACATGAAACCGAAACTTTAAAAAGTGACGCAGATAATGGCGGAGCTTACTGTTATTACGGTGTTGATTAAACTTGCCTTGGGTTGTTTAATACCGGGTCTCGGTACCAATCCCTGCTCGGGCGTTTGATGAAGTCTCCTGGTTGGCTGGTGATAGACTGGTGTCAAACTGTCTTTACAGCCCGTTCATGCCAGGCTCGAATCAAACTCACCACTGGTGATGTACGCATCGTCTCATTTGATGTTGCTCAATAAGACTCCAGAATGTCATCGCATTTTTTTTCTCAACAGAGCAGGTGTCAAAGCCGTGTTGACAGGAAAGAGGCACAGGAGAAAACCGTAAAATCACCTGGGGCAGTGTGGGCAGGGCATCAAGGCCACTGTAGCCTTAGGGCAGAGATTTTTTTCAAGGGCACAGGGCCAAATGAGGAGGGCACAAGAGCCATGGCCCTCGTGGCCCTCGTGGCCCTCGTGAAATTCCTGCCCTGCACAGTGGTGACAGCATTGGTAATATCAATGTTTCTTAATATAATAGGGTATGAAAGGATGGTAAAGTTTTCATTTGGCTTCCTCCACGTTAATACAGTTGATTCTGTTCATAACAATGTTATAATATTTATAGTGGGGTCTTTGTTTTACAGGTGTGAAAGAGAAAATAATGACCAAAAAAATATTCACCACACTCTTAAGAGAGCGTGACAGAAAAGGTTTCATACCATGACACCCATTTTATTTTGCTAGATGTCCTGTTAATTCTTTTGGCAAAGGGATCTACGTTAATTTAAACACCTTAGAGAAAATGTAAACTCCACAGTCTGTAATTGATCTTTTTTTGTAAATTTAAAAGCAGAACAGAATAAACAAAAAACTGCTTCAATAAATATTCACATTATTTACTTAAAGAGACAAGACGCAGGTTTTTTCATGTTCTATGTAATATCATCAGTGTAGAAGATGATGTGACTGTGGTGTTACTTTAAGAAGATGTTTTATATGCTGATATGTTTCGAACATCTTACAAAAGTTTAATTGTTAAAGTGTTCAGATGTTTTCATTTTATCACAAGTTCAATCTGCCCTCAGAAATGTAGGTGTCACTTTTGACCAGGCATTGACTCTTGAGCATCATTTGTGTCCAGTCAAGATACGTCATACAATGTTGTGCTGGTGTGTCTGGAGGTAAAATCAAGATTCTAATACACTGATATATTTTATCCAATTATTATGTTGTAACTCTGTTTTGCCATGTCTTTCACATCCATGCATCACTAACCAGTGGCCCAGTGGGCTATCATATGGCCTTTGACCAGGTCCTTAAAAAGATCTCACAACACACTTGTCTTCATTTTTGTTGCCCAATTCCCATTCAATAAAAAATCTAGTTTAAAAAACTTGTGATCACTTTTAGAGGTCTACACAGTCAGGCAACCTCCTATATTAATGATGTCATGCAGGCCTGTGACACAAGGAGGTCAGAAACATCTTATGATCAGGGCTTGTTGGTTTTCAACGTATCGTAATACAACAGTTTGGTGGATTTCTTGGGAAAATGCACAAACAATGTTTTCTATCATATCTAACAACTTAGGGTCGGATCTACTAAGATCCCAATTTGCGTGTACTAATTTGCCTGCGCAATCTAGAATTTTGCGTGTGGGGCTGAACTGCGGTTTGCGGGCGATTTACTAAGAGTGATTGCGTAAATGACAAGAGGTGCAAACGTGTTGGAGACACCCTTTTTAAATGAGGGTTTTGCGTGTTTTATGGTTTGCAGCATGGCGAGTTTGGAGAGAAAGCGCAAAGTAAAATTCGACCCTATGGAATTAGAGGTGTTGGTAGATGAGGCCAAGAAACACTTAAATGAGCTACAGCAAAGAAACCTGACTGTCTCACAAAGAAACACTATATGGGAAGAAATCTGTGACCAACAGCCAGGGACCGGAGAGGGAGGAGAGGTGCGCACGGCGGGAAAGTTCCACCTGCGTAAAAGGAAACACAAATAATACACTCAACTGTCACGTTTAAGTTTTCTTATATCGGCTATGAATATTCATTTTGTGTAAAACAGGCTATACAATAAAGAACTGTTTATTTTTGTTTTTTTGCCTCGATAAATATTAGAGCTATAGCCTAATATATTTTGTGACTGAAACAATGTGTCTTTAATATGATGTTGCGTGGCTTAACATAATTAGATGTTAATGAGACTGACTATTTTGTTTGATAATAATGTTTGGAATCTAGAAAGTGATTTCAATCATCTTTTTTTCAGTGAATGTTGATTTGCTTAACTTTGCAATGCTCTGCAGTTTATTGGGTCACACTAGCACTCGTATTCTAATCTACAGCATTATGTTTAACCAAGGTGTATTTCTGCATTACATATTATTGAATGAAAATAGAAAAATAAATGCATATACCAAACAGCTCACAAGAAGTGACTTCGAATGAGATTGCTGAGTGTCTGCATCCCTGCAGCACTGGTTTGTTGCTCCGTACTATGTTAAGCAGAGATGAAAGAAAGTTCATTCATTCAATCACAAGTTCTGTTTGGACTACATTTTATCATGAATATTTCTGATGCTGCTCTGTGTGTCGATGTTTTCTTGTAACTGGACAGAGTTGAGATGGCTGCAATCCAGTATGAGGTCAAAGGTCATGACCAAGTCTTTTCTAATTTACTGTCTGAGCTTGTCTCCTCTTTATTAACTGACAAATTAATTAAATCAATCAAATCAATCAAATACGAAAAAGAGATTATAATTAGAATTGCGTGTGCACAGTTTCTGTCAGGGGCGATTGCTCTGAGACAACAAGGGAGGCTGAACTTCCCCTAAAATTTCATAGAAGAAATGGTCAAATATGCACTATTGAATTTACATTAAAATAAGAATTTACATTGCATTAAATGTGCTCTAGGATGCATTGAACATCATGACTATGATGTTCAAACATCAGCTGTTTATCACCAGTTTTCAAACGCGACCTCCCTGTTATACATTCTCGTGTCAGCACGGTGGACGCGGATGCTTCATGCATTTCTATGACACAGCGTTGAGCAGGTTTTTTTCATGCAGCAAAGCGAGACGGTCATTGGATAAATGCGACAAAACTGTCACTGTCAGGGAGGCTCAGCTTCCCTGGGACCTAATGGAGCGGTATGCAGGAGAGGATGCTCGGTGTATGCATGATGATTGGAGGAATTGTCTACAAGGCTGAACCCCTTTGTGACTGACAGCGCTTCACATTTCGAGCTCAGTCCCATGCAGATATTTGCGAGTGGAGTCTTCTGACAGAGTGCCATCTGGAGTTCCTTATTTCCATGAGCGATATAGCTCATTTTCACAATTTGTACACAGTTCCGGTGTTTAAACCCATCTGAAAATCTTTGAGGTGTGTTTTGCTGTGGTTCTATGGCGGTGTGTGGTTGAAAAACTGCTTCAATTAAATGTTCCTTTTAAAAGTTACTGCCTCGCCACAATATGACAACTTTTATGATGTAAACTTAAAGTGAGCTTTCTCTGTTTGAAAGACCAGCAGCTGCCACTGCTTTGTGTGTGTGTGTGTGTGTGTGTGTGTGTGTGTGTCATCAGTGAAGTGTATCAGTCTCTGCAGTAGCTTCCAGCTGCAGCAGTCAGTTCAGTTTCTGTTCAGTCTGACTGAGGGAGGTTTTTGTACGACGCTTTTTCACTGTGTGAACAACCACTGACTGTTGATGTAGTGTTCACTCTGACAGTAGTAAACTGCTGCATCTTCAGTCTGGACTCCACTGATGGTCAGAGTGAAGTCAGATTTTGATCCACTGCCTGTAAAACGACCTGGAATCCCTGATGCTCGAGTGCTGGCATAGTATATGAGCAGTTTAGGAGTTTCTCCATCTCTCTGTTGGTACCAGGCTAAGTAGTTAGAGTTATAAACATCCCTACTGGTCCTACATGTGATGGTGACGGAGCCTCCCACAGCAGAGCTCACTGCTCCAGGCTGAGTCACTGTGACCTGACCTCTGGACTCTGAGGATACAGAGACACAAACATAAAGCAGCATCATGGTTTTGTCAGCTTCATTTCAGAGGGACAGATGTTGATAGAGGAGAGGAGTTTGATTCTCTGGACTTTACCTGTGAAGCAGCAGCAGAGGAGAGTCCAGATGAGGACGGAGATCAAAGTCATGTTTTTGATGAGGAGGATTTCTGTGGCTTCTGTTGTCATGAAGGACAGCTGTCAGTCATCCAGTGTTCAACTCTCAGGACTATAAACTCTCCCAGAGCACTGGAGCATGGTGCTGCTGATGCAAAGTGGCTCTCTATGGAAATGCTCTGACTGACTCCAACAGGGACTTGGATTACTCTGATGATGCTGATTATCAATGGATCAATCACTTTACCAGAGTATTGATTTGGAATGTGTTACTTCCTTTTTTATGAAAAGCTTTGGTTCGAGTTTGATGAGTTGATTTACTTGCAGAATATGAATTCCCACTTATTCACAGCCACACAAATCAACATCACTGTGGGATGTATTCAAACAAATTATATGTATTTTATATAATTATATTTATTCATGTATTTTCATTTATCATAATTTACGATAAACATAGGTTCATGGTAAGATTATATATATATATATATATATATATATATATATATATATAGGATTTATAGGACAGTTTTCCTTTGGAATTTTTACATTTACATTTGAATTTGTTTTACTGGAGGAGAAATTAATACTGCTTGTGGATGTTTGAAGTTTCTGTCTCTAAATGGTTAAACCAGTTATTACACAATCTGGGTAAACTGGGAACATTTTTGGTGAGTTTGTTTGTGTCAAAGTCAGAGAGCCGTGTCTCTCTACAGTGAGAGGTTTTTGTACAGCGGCTCAATGAGTTTGTATCACTGTGGGTGACTTTTGGTGGAGGAACCAGACTGGATGTTGGAAGTAAGTCAAATGTTTATTTTTTCAGCAGCCATGTTTTCTTTATATTATGTATTTAACAGGCAAGAAACAGTAGTTGCCTTTCCATTTTGTTTTTACACATATTTTGCATTAAAAGACAAAGTTAGCTTTTGAATGAGAAAATCAAAAGTCCACTGTAATGAAAATAAAACATGAAGCTAGAAGATAAATCTTTATTTCTTACTTTAATGGTTAAGTTTCATCTTGAGGGCTTGTAGGTTTAGTTCAGTGTGTCAAAGTCAGAGAGCCGTGTCTCTCTACAGTGAGAGGTTTTTGTACAGCGGCTCAATGAGTTTGTATCACTGTGGTTGACTTTTGGTGGAGGAACCAGACTGGATGTTGGAAGTAAGTCAGATTTTAATAAGAAGTTTATACAGAAATATCAAATACCATACTGTAAAATATCAAATACCATACTGTAAAATAATGTTTCAAATTTCATTTTTAAAAGTTTGTTTTGTTCATAAAGCTCTTAGTATTTTTGATATTATTTCTCCTCTTTTATCATGGAGACACACTCAGAGCAGCTTTACAAGCATTTCTTTACACATTCCTGTCATACTGACATTCAAATGACTTGATGATGAAGATAAAACTGCAAGTCTACTGTAAAAATGTTTTCTAAAGTTAATTTTTAGTTTTCCTCCACAATGATAACTTTTGTTATGATGAAGTCAAACATACTTTATTCAAGTAAAATTGAACAGAGTGAAGATACACATCAGTATTTGAAAAGGTGCAATTTCTGTTGTCTTTTTTATTGTACTAAATAATGTTGGATTTTTGTTTGTTTTAATAATCGCCAAAGAATGACTGATATCCACATAAAGAACATCTGATTGTTTTTCTTTCATTTTCTGTCTTTATTAATGTTTTCTCTAAATCCTTTAAAGTATTGTATGATCAGGTTTTTTGATGTGTTTGATGTTAAATTTTTACAGTTTTTTCAAATCTGCTGCTTTTATGTCCAGTGTAGTTTGATATATTTGAGGTCATTCTGTATGATGATTGTCTCTGTGCTGATTTGCATGAGAGGCTTCTTAAAGGGAAGTGAAACAATGTGTGAGTGAGTGACTGATGGAGCAGAAAAACCATCTGACAGAAACTCCTCAAAGGAGAAAATCAACTCTCACACAGTAAAGGTGTTCAAGTGTCTGATGGTTGATTGACAGCTGTGTGGTCCCTGTCCTCTAAGCTGATTGGTGTCTCCTAGGTGATGTCCGTCCCACCCTGATGGTGCTGCCCCCCTCCAGTGAGGAGCTGCAGCAGGGGAAGGCCACGCTCATGTGTCTGGCCAACAAGGGCTTCCCCTCAGACTGGAGTCTGGCCTGGAAGGTGGACGGCAGCAGCAGCAGCAGCAGCTGGGAGGAGAGCAGGAGCCCTGGGGTGCTGGAGAAGGACGGCCTCTACAGCTGGAGCAGCACCCTGAGGCTCCCTGCTGACCAGTGGAGGAGGTTGGGATCTGTGACCTGTGAGGCCACCCAGGGCTCCCAGACTCCACTCTCAGAGACACTGAGGAGAGACCAGTGTTCCCAGTCCTGACCTGACTCACTGGGACTCTGCTGCTGGTTTTACTCTGCTACTGCTCTCAGTCTGCTCTCTGTCTTTCTATCATGTGACCAGTTTAACAGCTCTCACCTTGAAACAGCAATGTTTTTATTCTTGTCATGATGCTTATGCTGTTAATGCTGTATAATAAAACATAAGCAAATAAAAAACATTGTATGAATACTTTTATTGCAACAGTTCCCTTCTCCCACATGTTAAGAGATACAAGATTATAACCCATGTCACAGTTAGATTGTCTCACTGCTGGTGATGGTTTCATTAATGACTTCTTGAATCATGTAATGGCACTTACCCACTAAGTCATTGAGGTTCATCTGACAGTGTCTCTAGCAGTATTATTATGGACCAGGGTAATTTTGATGAAATTATTTTAAAATGTGTCAAATCTAAATGACTTAATTGAGTTTTAAATATTAGAAGCAAATTGCAGATTATCATCAGCATAAGATGATATACCATGGTTCTTTAATGATGTTCTTATGTCAAATATTTAATGCTGGTGTTGCTGATTTTTTTTAGAACATTAACTATTCCATGTAAAGTCACCCAGGTATATCTTCACCCTGAGGTGAATGAGGATTCCTGTTTCATGAACATTCATTTGCATCAAGACAATATAGTCAGTCCTTTAAATACATCTCCAAAGATTTTAACTAAAAAAATGTTGAGGTCTGAAATAAAAACCCCATCAATGAGAAAAATAAAAAGTATATAAAAATAACATTTGTCACATTTTTCAAAGTCAACATGTGGGTGCATTGAATCTACATAAAACACTCAGGGCCCTATTTAGGTTGTCTTAAACGCGAAGCGCCAGGCGTGCGGCGTGTCCCAGTCACTTGCTAGTTAGACAGCGCATTTTTAGACTGTGCGCCACGGCGGAGAGTCTAAAAGGGTTGGACTTACTCTGTGAATTAGTCATGGGTGTGTTTTGGGCGGATCATTCAATAAGCCAATCAGAGTGTCACCTCTCATTCCCTTTAAAAGAGGTGCGATTGGAGCGCATGGCGGAGAGCTAGTTAGATGGTGGACGTACCAACTGGAAAGAGTGAGTGTTTTACAACAGAGGAGACGGATCTCCTCGTGCGGGAGGTGAAGGCCCGTCAGAACCAGATCTACGGGGACAGCAGACAGGCACCCAAGCTCCCCGAGCTAAAGCAGGCGTGGGATCACTAATACAAGAAAGATCTTACTAAATATCTGTGGAATGTTATTCAAACCTGTTTTCATCATATAACAGAGCACAGCGGTCAGGACTGCCGCAGAGCTCCCCAAGGTGCTGATCCTGCAGCTAGGACCTGTTCAGTGTTTTCTCCCCCACCCACGTTTGTTAATTGTTTTCACGTTTCCTAGAGCTGTGTTCTGCCTCTTATTTGCATGTGTGTCCTCTGTACACTCAGATAACGATATAATAATATAATGTAGCCTAGTATATAATGTAGCCTAGTATAACATGTTAAATTAAAGCTGCAAGCAGCATTTGGCGGGACCTCGCACTCGTGCCCATTTCCGCCCCCAGCCCATTTCGTCACTGTGAATTATTTAGAAATATCAAACATATTGCCACAAACATCAGAAAATCCTTACAGAGCTGAACGTTTTGATGTTTGAATGCTTTCTGTAGCTGTAGGTATGTACAAGTGATGTCACATTATGCAAATTAGATGAGCGAATTTCTTCCCATCAGATTCCTCTTCCTTTATTTTGAGGAAGAGACGACAAAAACAACACAAAACAAAATAAATCTACTGTGTAAATGTTGGTCCAAACTGTTGGTCCAATCATGAAAATAATGTGATGATGAGAGAGATAAAGTTATACAGAAGATCTGTTTAGTAGCAGTTGAGGTGGCATGTGTGCATCTTTAAAACTGATAAAATAAACAGTGTAGGAGGAGATGTGTTTTCTTGAGACCACGTTTGAGGCGAAATCTTACTTTGAAAGGTCAAACAGCTCACTTCCTGTTGGAATCAGGTCCTGGGTGTCAATGCGTGATTTGTAAGTCAAACACACCAGTTTTGGTTTGATCTTGATACCGACATCCCTACGGGCTGTAGTGGCCATTTTAGTGTGTCTAGGTGGCGCTAGAGAGCCCATTTTGGCACTGTAGGGGTTAATAATGTGTATTTGCTGTTTCAAATGAAGTTTCTGCTGCTGTAATCTGTCCTTTATAGATTGTGAGACACACAGACAGAGAGAGCCGTGTGGTTATGTGTGTGTGTGTGTGTGTGCAGCCGTTGTCATGGCGATTAATGACTTGTCAGCACCTGTGGCACACACAGACAGCTAAGGAGAGCAGCTCACCAAAGGCTGTTTATAATGGGTTTTAACTCCTCGAACAAATGCTTCGCATGCCCAAACCGTTGGTCCAAGCAAGAAAATAAAGTGATTTTGAGAGACAGCCACTTCTCGTGAACGCACGTGCTGCGTTTTATATTTCTCGAGTCAAAAATGTGGTCAGGGGAGCGAGTTTAAAATGTGTTGCACCTAAGCTGTTTCCAGAAATTTCTCCTCTGAGTTTACATGGGAGTGAATGAGAAAAAAATCGGCGCTCCCTTCGCTTTGGAGCCACTCAGCAAAAATTTGTACGTGTGAGAGATTCCATGTCAACATATCTGCGAGCAGGACAAATTTTCCTACGTTTTGTGGTATAAATTGTGTCTGTACAGTGAAAATTGTGGCCATGGCAGCGAGTTAAAGACAAAAGTTTTAGACGATTTTTAGAGCCCTCTCCACTCTAGCTCACAGCATTCCATGCAATACACACCCATTGTAAAGTGAGAATTTCTCCACTTTTGCTCATGGTACTTTGAGAGGCACAGATCAAAAACGGTAAAAGATATGAAAAGATGAAAACATGAGTGAATAGATGAGACCTGTGGCAACATTTGAGAGTTGGAATGGAGTCTGTAGCACAAAGTATGGAGACGCTGTAAATGCTAGAAAAAGCCCGAAGATTGGTCTCTTTCTCCCCCCCGCTGCCATTCATTTCCTATGGGACAGCTTTCGAAGATCGTCAGGACGTTTTTCTGACATCTCACCTTATGGAGGCCACAAAATCCAAACGCAGCGAGTAATGAAAATGTTACGCACAACTTTTGATTAGAAGGAGTTGATCTGTAATCTGTGCAAGTTTGAAGTCGAGAGGATAAACGCTGTATGAGAAGATGATTTTTTTAGGAAAGGCAGTTTTAAGGCAAAATCTTACTTTGAAAGGGCAAATATGTCACTTCCTGTTGGATTTAGGTCAGGGGTGTCAGCGCGTGATTTTTAGGTCTTGATGAAACGAACACGCCACTTTTGGTTTCATGTTTCTACGACGTTCCTACAGGCCGTGGCGGCCATTTTTGTGTGCCTAGGTGGCGCTAGAGAGCCCATTTTGGCACTTTAGGGTAATGTCACCATTTTATAAAATTTTTCACCGGTTCTGATGTGCGTGCCAATTTTGGTGAGTTTTTGAGCATGTTTAGGGGGTCAAATTCCAGTTCAAAGAGGCGGCGGAAGAAAGAATAAAGAATAAAGAATAAAGAATAATAATAAACACAGCAAAAACAATAGGGTCCTCGCCTTTGGCGAGGACTGCTCTGTGAGCAGTCCTCTGCCTTAGGGCTCGGTCCCTAATAAATGCAATGTGTGAGCTTTGGTTTTCAATCAAAAAAATGATTGATTGGTCAGATAATTTCACAATTTCATTTGTCATTATTACAAATTATGATGACCATTATTACTGCAATTAGATCATTCTGATTAATGACTGACCATTAAGACGTGTTTCTGATAAATATTTTAATGTGCACAATAATAACCTTTCACACTGTAATCATATTTTTATTTGTTATCTTTTGCATATGTGTGGCTGCTCCGTGTGTGTCTGAGCAGAGTGCACGCGCGTTGTGCACCCGCCTAGAGACGCATATTACTAACTTGTTTAACAGTGAAATACTGCACCGTTGACTTTAGATCAGGTTTTTGTTGGTCACTGGCACATTTGCTTTTTACGTCATCTAACTAGCAACGCGCCATGACTCCGCCTGACCACTCCTCATTTTTAGACCAACACACCCACAGAAGCGCAAGTTGATTTGCTAGTTAGACGATAAGGGCGCAGGGCGTGAAAATGACAACTGCGCCTGCATCTAAATAGCAATGACACTTGCGACATGTATTATGCGCCCTCCGCCGTCTGCTTCAGACCATCTAAATAGGGCCCTCAATCTTAAATAAAATGAAACTGATGGAACTGCTAATGTCTTATTGTACTACATTCTGTTTTCATGTGTCATTGGAACAAGTCTTAGTTTGTTGGAAACCTCTCAGTGTGTTTCACTGAAATGTAACTTTAAAACTTTGAACCTAAAAAGTTGAATTAAAATTGGTATTGACATGTTTTTATTTAACTTACAACTTAGAGAGAAATATCATTAATTTTCAGAAATGTATTAATTATTTGTGTTAATATTACACTATCTATATTTCTCCATCTTACTTTTTTGAGTATGTATCTCATTTACACAACAACAGTCATTAGAACTATTAATATATAACTGGTGTTTCAGTGTCTGTGCAGATGTTGAGTCAGATCAGTTCCTCTCCAAGTGAAGAGGTTTTTGTACAACGTTGTATCACTGTGTGAACGGCCAGCTGTAACCTCCCTGCTGACAGTAATAAACTCCTGCATCTTCAGTCTGAACTCCACTGATGGTCAGAGTGAAGTCAGTCCCAGATCCACTTCCACTAAAACAATCTGAAACACCAGACTGACGAGTTGTAGCATAATAAATTAGAAGTTTCGGAGACTCTCCAGGTTTCTGAAGGTACCAGTGAAGGTAGTGGCTCATATCTGAACTGGCTTTACATCTGATAGAGACAGTCTGTCCTGGAACAACAGACTGAGATCCACGAGACTGAGTCAGGATGATTTCTCCTGATGAAGCAGGAAAACATGAAAAAGAGCAGAAGGGTTATTGAGACAAATCCAGTTTGGAGAGAGATGATCAACATCCAGACAGAAGAGTATCATTTCTTTAACATGGAGAACAGATGGAAGAAGGTAAATGCTGCTTGTTTCAGTGTTTCTCCATCATAGCAGAACATCATTGAGGTGAACCTGGTTGCATCCTGAAGCAAAGTTTTCAGAAGAGAGTCTCACCCTGAACATGGAGCCCCAGGGTGGCCAGCAGTAGAATCAGTGACATCATCATTGTGCTGTCAGCGTGTCAGTGGCTCTGAAAGGCCTGGACAGCCACTGATCAACACTGGTCTCTTAACAGCAGGGAGCAGAGAGGCAGGACACATATGCAAACACACAGAGTCAGTCAGCTGTAGCTGTCCTCAACATATCATGGTGTTCATCTCTCAGTGGTGACCGCATTGATTATTTCAATGGTTCACTACATAATAAGGTATGAAAGGATCGAAAAATTTTGTCCCAGAGAATTTTATTTTGCTTCCTCCACATAATAAAGTTGATTCTGTTTGTGAGTATATTTTAACATCTAGAGTGTTTTTTTTTGTTTTTTTGTTCTTTAGGTGTGAAGGAGAAAAAAAAAATCCCCCCCCCCCCCCATCAATGCACTCATGAGTCTGATATATGTTTCATACCAGGAATCCCATTTAGTTTTGCCAGATGTCCTATTAATTCTTTTAGCAATGAAATTGACATTAATTTAAACACTACTGAGAAAGTGTAAATTCCAAAGTCTACAGTAAGTGAACAGAAGAGCTGCTCTTCATATATAATTGAACATCATCGGTCTAAAAGATTATTTTACTATGGTGTTACTTTAAGAGGATGCGTTATATGCTGATTTCTTTCTTACACATTATGAAAGTTTCAATGTTAGAGTGTTCAGATATTTCAATTTTATCATCTCCTCAATCTGCCCTCAGAAATGTAGGTGTCACTTTTGAACAGACACTGACTCTTGAGCAGCATTTGAAGTGTCTGATCCATCTCTGTATTTTCCAGTCAAGACACATTGTACAATGTTCTGCTAGTGTGTCTTAAGCTGAGATGAAGATGACTTTTGTTGCAAAGTATAGCCAGGTAAGTGCTCTATAGGTTTTATTTGCAAAAAGAAGAAAAGTCTTATGTGAAGCAGAGATTAAAGAAAGTTCATTCATTCAGTCAAAAGTTCTGTTTGGACTACATTTTATGATGAATATTTCTGATGCTGCTCTGTGTGCCGATGTTTTCTTGTAACTGGACAGAGTTGAGATGGCTGTGATCCAGTATGAAGCTGAGGTCAAAGGTCGTGACCAAATCTTTTCTAATTTACTGTCTGAGCTTGTCTCCTCTTTATTAACTGACAAATCAATCAAATGAATTCAAATAAGAAAAATGGATAATAATGAGAACGGTGTGTGCACTGTGTGTGTGTGTGTGTGTGTGTGTGTGTGTGTGTGTCCTCAGTGAAGTGTATCAGTCTCTGCAGTAGCTTCCAGCTGCAGCAGTCAGTTCAGTTTCTGTTCAGTCTGACTGAGGGAGGTTTTTGTACGACGCTTTTTCACTGTGTGAACAGCCACTGACTGTTGATGTAGTGTTCACTCTGACAGTAGTAAACTGCTGCATCTTCAGTCTGGACTCCACTGATGGTCAGAGTGAAGTCAGACTTTGATCCACTGCCTGTAAAACGATCTGGAATCCCTGATGCTCGAGTGCTGGTGAGGTAAATGAGCAGTTTAGGAGTTTCTCCATCTCTCTGTTGGTACCAGGCTAAGCGAGAATAATAAACATCCTGACTGGTCCTACATGTGATGGTGACTGAGCGCCCCACAGCAGAGCTCACTGCTCCAGGCTGAGTCACTGTGACCTGACCTCTGGACTCTGAGGATACAGAGACACAAACATAAAGCAGCATCATGGTTTTGTCAGCTTCATTTCAGAGGGACAGATGTTGATAGAGGAGAGGAGTTTGATTCTCTGGACTTTACCTGTGAAGCAGCAGCAGAGGAGAGTCCAGATGAGGACGGAGATCAAAGTCATGTTTTTGATGAGGAGGATTTCTGTGGCTTCTGTTGTCATGAAGGACAGCTGTCAGTCATCCAGTGTTCAACTCTCAGGACTATAAACTCTCCCAGAGCACTGGAGCATGGTGCTGCTGATGCAAAGTGGCTCTCTATGGAAATGCTCTGACTGACTCCAACAGGGACTTGGATTACTCTGATGATGCTGACTATTAATGGATCAATCACTTCACCAGAGTATTGATTAGGAATGTGTTACTTCCTTTTTATAAAAAGCTTTGGTTTGAGTTGGATGAGTTGATTTACTTGCAGAATATTATTGTGAATTCCCACTTATTCACAGCCACACAAATCACCATCACTGTGGGATGTATTCAGACAAAATGTATTTTCATTTATCATAATCAACAATAAACATAGGTTCATGATAATTATATATATCAGGATTATTAATGGCAGGATTTATAGGACAGTTTTTGTTTTACTGGAGGAGAAATTAGTACTGCTTGTAGATGTTTGAAGTTTCACATAGAAAATGTTGTGTATATATTCATAGTTTGTGAGTTCGTTTCTAAACGGTTAAACCAGTTATTACACAATCTGGGTAAACTGGGAATATTTTTGGTGAGTTTGTTTGTGTCAAAGTCAGAGAGCCGTGTCTCTCTACAGTGAGAGGTTTTTGTACGGCGGCTCAATGAGTTTGTATCACTGTGGTTCACATTCGGTGGAGGAACCAGACTGGATGTTGGAAGTAAGTCAGATGTTTAAAATGTTTATTTTTTCAGCAGCCATGTTTTCTATATATTTAACAGGCAAGAAATAGTAGTTCCCTTTTCATTTTGTTTACATATTTTTGCATTGAAAGACAAAGTTAGCTTTTGAATGAGAAAATCAAAAGTCCATTGTAATGAAAATAAAACATGAAGCTAGAAGATAAATCTTTATTTCTTACTTTAATGGTTAAGTTTCATCTTGAGGGCTTGTAGGTTTAGTTCAGTGTGTCAAAGTCAGAGAGCCGTGTCTCTCTACAGTGAGAGGTTTTTGTACGGCGGCTCAATGAGTTTGTATCACTGTAGTGGACTTTTGGTGGAGGAACCAGACTGGATGTTGGAAGTAAGTCAAATTTTAATAATAAGTTTATACAGAAATACTAAATACCATACTGTAAAATAATGTTTCAAAATCCATTTTTAAAAGTTTGTTTTGTTCATAAAGCTCTTAGTATTTTTGATATTATTTCTCCTCTTTTATCATGGAGACACACTCAGAGCAGCTTTACAAGCATTTCTTTACACATTCCTGTCATACTGACATTCAAATGACTTGATGATGAAGATCAAGCTTCAATTCTACTGTAAAATGTTTTCTAAAGTTAATTTTTAGTTTTCCTCCACAGTGATAACTTTTGTTATGATGAAGTCAAACATACTTTATTCAAGTAAAATTGAACAGAGTGAAGATACACATCAGTATTTGAAAAGGTGCAAATTCTGTTTTCTTTTTTATTGTACTAAATATTGTTGGATTTTTATTTCTTTCAATAGTCACTAAAGAATGACTGAAATCCACATTAAGAACATCTGATTGCTTTTCTTTATTTTTTTTTTCAATTTTTTATTTTTATTAATGCTTTCTCTACATCCTTAAGTATTGTATGATCAGGTTTTTTGATGTATTTGATTTGAAATTTTTACTTTTTTTCCGAATCTGCTGCTTTTATGTCCAGTGTAGTTTGATACATTTGAGGTCATTCTGTAAGATGATTGTCTCTGTGCTGATTTGCATGAGAGGCTTCTTAAAGGGAAGTGAAACTATGTGTGAGTGAGTGACTGATGGAGCAGAAAAAACATCTGACAGAAACTCCTAAAAGGAGAAAATCAACTCTCACACAGTAAAGGTGTCCAAGTGTCTGATGGTTGATTGACAGCTGTGTGGTCCCTGTCCTCTAAGCTGATTGGTGTCTCCTAGGTTATGTCCATCCAACCCTGACGGTGCTGCCCCCCTCCAGTGAGGAGCTGCAGCAGGGGAAGGCCACGCTCATGTGTCTGGCCAACAAGGGCTTCCCCTCAGACTGGAGTCTGGCCTGGAAGGTGGATGGCTGCATCAGCAGCATCAACTGGGAAGAGAGCAGGAGCCCTGGGGTGCTGGAGAAGGACGGCCTCTACAGCTGGAGCAGCACCCTGAGGCTCCCTGCGGACCAGTGGAGGAAGGTGGGCTCTGTGACCTGTGAGGCCACCCAGGGCTCCCAGACTCCACTCTCAAAGACACTGAGGAGAGACCAGTGTTCCCAGTCCTGACCTGACTCACTGGGACTCTGCTGCTGGTTTTACTCTGCTACTGCTCTCAGTCTGCAATCTGGAACTATCTGTTTGATTTGTCTTAGATTTGACATCTTTCAATAGCCATATTTACCAGCTTGTGGCAATATTTCAATGTTATTTCACTATTTCCACATAATAAAGACATGTTTATCAAATCAGTTGTTTTCATCTTTATTGTCATCAAAGTTGCTGAATGTTTTTCTCTTCATAGCATTAGTAACTTTATGAAATCCAGAGGAAAAATAAGCTGATGGAAAATCCTGTAAGTTGTCTGAGATGAATTCAGAACAAATTTTTACGAAAATATGATGTAGGTCTATTTTTACTGAAGAGTTCATAAATTCAAACAAAACTCCTCATTATTGTTTGATTAGTATTAACATTGATGGTTGTAGTATAAGTCCATAATTTATTGTCAAAATGGATATGAATGCCTTCATCACTGTAAAACTTATTCTGCTATAGTCATTATAGATTTGTCTGTAATAATAAACCTTTGGAGCAAAGGAATATTTCTTTGTGGGAACATTTCAATGATAAATAATTCAATCAGCTCTCATTACTATAGTGTCTTTATAGTAAGGACTGTAACGTTGTAATTAATTCAGGATTATCCAAAGAACATGCATTATTATTTGAATTAAACTAAAAAAAGTCAGAAAAAAATGTTTGTGAAATCTGAAATAAATATCAAAATGTCGTCTTCATAGAGAGAAATAAAATGAGTTTGATGTACAAATTTTAAACTGGGAAAAATGTATTGTACATACTGTTTCTGCTGAAGAACCACAAAGAGAAATAAAGAGATGAAGAAAAAAAAAGGCAGAATTTAAAAGGCACTGATATAAAAACTCCATAAATCATTTTTGGTTTTAAATTTAGATTAATTTTCTTTGCTTGAAATATGCATGATTACATTATGTTGTACGTATGACTAGTAATTTTACAATATGTACAAAATCTGATTTTATTTACATCAAATTTTGTTGGTTATTTAACAAATTAGTATGTTTTCATTTTATGTATTTCTTTGTTTTCATACTCTGTGGAAAAAACTTATCACAGAACTGAAAGTACATTTCAACAGAATTTAGCTCTGATGTGCTACAGAATGTTGGAAACCCTCTTTTATAAGAGAATTGAAAATCTTTGTTTAGTGTTCACATGATCAAACTGATTACCTATTCACTTTTGGTATAACTTAAGTTGTTCAAATTTGCAGTGCAGCTGTTCAGTTGGATCAGTTCCTCTCCAGCTGAGAGAGGTTTTTGTATGGTGTTTTTTTCACTGTGTGAACCCGCTGAGACTCTGCTGACAGTAGTAAACTCCTAAATCTTCAGCCTGAACTCCTCTGATGGTCAGACTGAAGTCAGTCTCATATCAACTTCCACTAAAACGATCTAGAACTCCAGACTGACGAGTTGAAGCTTGATAAATCAGGAATTTTGGAGATTCTCCAGGTTTTTGGAGGTACCAGTGGAGAAAGCTGTAGCCACCTGAATTAACACTACAACTAGCTTTACATGTGATGGAGACAGTTTGTCCGAGAACAACAGACTGAGATCCAGGAGACTGAGTCAGGATGATTTCTCCCGAAGAGAAGGGGTTTTGTGACAAATTAAGCTTGAAAAAAAAAGATCAACATCCAGACAGAAGAGTATCATTTCTTTAACATGGAGAACAGATGGAAGAAGGTAAATGCTGCTTGTTTCAGTGTTTCTCCATCATAGCAGAACATCATTGAGGTGAACCTGGTTGCATCCTGCAGCAAAGTTTTCAGAAGAGAGTCTCACCCTGAACATGGAGCCCCAGGGTGGCCAGCAGTAGAATCAGTGACATCATCATTGTGCTGTCAGCGTGTCAGTGGCTCTGAAAGGCCTGGACAGCCACTGATCAACACTGGTCTCTTAACAGCAGGGAGCAGAGAGGCAGGGCACATATGCAAACACACAGAGTCAGTCAGCTGTAGCTGTCCTCAACATATGGTGTTTCCTTTCAATGCTGGGAGGCAGAGAGTTTATTATTATTATTAGTAATAAACTAATAATAAAAATCACTTTAAGAGCTCTACATGGTCAGGCACCCTCTTATACTAATGATGTGATACAGACCTATAACACTAGAAGGTCAGAGACATCTTGTGGTGGACACAAGTGGACCTGACAGCACAAAGCGCAAAATGCATCAGCCAGGTTAAGCTGGGTGAAACATCCATTTATCTCCTACAGCTCACTTGGTTTCACATGATACTGAACACTGGTTTCCTGGAGGATCATCCTGTGTTGTTTGACCAGTCCAAGACGGGTTATATTTGAATTGTTGTGTATTACTCTTGGTAAGTTTATGTATGAACTGTGAATAAGAACAAACTGCAGTTTTACCTCACTACAGTGAAGGTGACTGTGGCTTTGACTTGGGACTTCAGTTCTTTGGGACTCACTCTAGCTGGACACAAGTGGACCCTGTGGACACTTTCAAAAGGCAGCTGAGGACCTTCCTGTTCAGATGGTAAATGGACCTGCACTTGTATAGTGCCTCTTTATCCTTTTGACCACTCAAAGCTCTATTTACACTACTGAGTCACATTCACCCATTCACACACACACTCACACACTGGTGGCCGAGGCTACCAAACAAGGTGCCATCTGCTACTCAGTAATCTTTCACATGCTCCCACACACTGATGGAACAGCCATTGGGAGCAATTTGGGTTTCAGTATCTTGACCAAGGATACGTCGAACTGCCGATCTTCTGATTATTTGTATATAATGTACAATAAACAAGAATTTATCATAATTATTTACATTTGACAAGGTTGCTTGGATGTTTTTTCTTCATAAAATCAATTATTTTTTGTAGATGTTAACATTCCACAAAGAAAATATTTAATACATTTTTATAGTTTGTGAATCCACTTTAAACATTTTGACCTTTCATTACATCAACTGGGTAAATTGGTAATGTGTTAAGATTTAAAGATTATAATATTTTCATTTATCATAATCTATGATAAACATGAGTTCATGATAATTATTTATATCCTTGATTTACTGGAAAATCAGGTGAGAACAGGAGATTATAATGGGTTATGAATGGATGGTGAGAAGCTGATAGAAATTAATTTGATTTCCACCATTTTTTTTTTGGTGCTTTACTTGTTTTGACGAATGTTTCATTTGATGTTAAAGCAACAATCATGAAATGTTCAATCCAACTGAAGACAGTGTGTGTGTAGGCACAAGCAACCTGATCTCACAGAAATACGTGAAATGACCAGGACCTCTTAACACCGCATTCCGTGGTGGCAGCACATAATGGGTTGAAATTACGTGCTGCCACCACGAAAACAATGCCAATGTAAAGTCAATTAGGATCCTCTCCTGTGATGGACACACAGATTCCCTGATTCAATCACGTCACGTCAACCTCGTTTTCCTCAATGATATCTTTAACATTCCTGTACACACACAAAAACGCGGAAGTGTCCTTGATAACTCAACAATATGACAGGTTAATGTCAAGGCCATAAAATAAAATAAATGTATTTTGCCAGCTTTTGATAGCGTCGAGCTTTAAGAGCATTGTGCTGTGGGCGGATGGGGCGCGTTCCACTACTGTTTTGTAGCTGCTCTCCGCCGTCTGTGGGCTTCATTCCATTTCAGATTGCTATCCGTCTACCGTAACTGAATCCAAACGCCACTAATAAATAAATAAATAAGAAGATAAAAATAAGGCTGAGCACAGAAGAACCAGAGAGGAAACACCATCACATGGAGCCGTCTGCCCCTGGCAACCCGGCCACGTTCCACTCCACCAGGGGAGAGTGGACCCCAAGCCAGCGCCACAGAACCAGCGGCTGCCCCACTGGTTATACCTCGGACCGTGGCAGCTGTCACACAAACCGCTGCTGAAAATTATACATTTTGATACAGATAGGCTATATACATATTGCAAAACTCTGTAAAAGTACCCCAAAGCATATTTTCATTTCCAAATATTTATTTGAAAATTTTAAATATATTAAAATGATAAGGCATCTTTGAGTAAGCTGCGAGTATCATTTAAGTTGGCTATGTCATGGCCGGGCCGAATGTCCTCTTTTTTGGAAATCAAAATATGGTCACCCTAACCATACCCATATTGTTAGTTAATATTGGTATTTGATTGTTATTACCTTCCCCAAACTTTTTATGACCTTTACAAATCTTGACCTCATATACCATGATGTGTGTATGTGTGTTGATTTTCATTTTCTTTTTTTTTCAAGTAAGTTACACAAAATTCCGCCATTTTTCACACATTACCCGCCAATTAATACACAAATTCGCGGCAACGTCAGCTCCGCACCCTATACGTCACTATACGGTCCGTCAGCTAGAGGGTCCCGCTTGCTGCAATTACAGCTGGAGTTCCCGGACAGCAGTGTTCACTTCAAATGAAAAAGTAAGTCGTTTGTATATATGTATTAATGTATATATTTTGTTCATAAACGATGTTTTTGATGGCTACAACTTACAACTTATTTTTAAATTGTGTTCATAAGATCAGCTTACTCAGAAATAACGTTAGGCCTGACGTTACATTTGATTGTCAAAGCAGAAAGCTAACGTAGTTGCTAGCTTAGTCACATAATGTTAACATTGCTACCTTATATTATAACTGATTCATTTATTTTAACCTTTCCTGTCATTAACTTCATTTCATTAATCCAGGACCCATCTGAAAATGCTCCATCAGCTAGCAACAAATAGCTGTGGCGCCATAAGACAAGCTAACGTTAGTTTCATTCTTGGGGTCTTCAAAATTCATAATTCCTTATCTGGATTGCTATCCTTAAGTTACTAAGTATAACAGACATCATTGTAAAGAGGGACAGTTAAGTTATAGTTGCGGTAATTTACGATTTGGTAACGTTATGTTTGTGTGGTCATGGGAATCTGATAATGTTACAAAGTCCTGCATAACGTTAGACACTGTGTAACGTAAAGCTAATTTAATGCTTAATGGTATATATAAACCTTAACTTAACTAGATTCAGGGGGCAGGCACAGGTAACTTATGTATTGCGAGTGGGCAGCAGGTGACAAACGTTAATACAATAACATAATGTTCCCCATTAAAAGGAGACAGTGAAATAACTGCGCAGTGTTTTAACGTTTACCTAACGTTGCGGACAATACAGCGTTAAGGACCAAGCCGGGTATCTTGAGAAATATTGGTGCCTTCATGCTGCTTGTAAAATGTTTCATAAAGTATTAACTTAGTCATTGATAGCCACAAGCTAGGCACGTCATTATGGAGACACGTTTGCAGGAGCTTCACCAGTTCAGGAGAAGTGAGTGACTGTGCATGTATATTTAACTATGGGTGCACATTGAGGAGCTTGTATTAAAGTAGGGTGACCATATTTTGATTTCCAAAAAAGAGGACACTCGGCCGGCCACGACATAGCCTGATGATGCTTGATGATGATACTTGCAGTTTACTAAAAGATGTCTTACAGTATAATTTTAATATATTTAAAATGTATATGTATGGATAGAAAATTCACTTATATTACAAAATAATATCTCTCAAAAACAGAAATTCAGATAGGCCCCTATAGATAGGGGACACATACACACACCAAAGTGTGGTGATCCGAGCCTGACGGTACCCGACAGGTGTCCTGTTTATTACTTGGGCACTGTTATTTACATGACAACACCTGAACATAACACACGCAGACACACATTGGCTGTTTGTTTCTACCTCTCTCCTCGCTGGAAGTCTCGGACCTCCAGCCGCCCGCCTCCGCCTTGATTAATTGCTGAAAATAAAATAAAAGAGGGAGACAGGTTTTTCCTATTTTATCTTATTTTGTTTTATTTCTCCCTCTCCTCTCGCTGGAAGCGTTGGACTTCCAGGTCTCCCTCTCTGCTGAGCACGCCCGGCCTGTTAAATAGCCTGTAACCGTAACAACTGTGTGACACGAACTCAGTGCTTTGGTCATTAAATAATGTCGGGCTCGGTTCAGGTTCGGACAGAAATATGCGGCCCGTGCCGCACACACACACACACACACACACACACACACACACACACACACATGGAAAACCAGACATTATCATCAGTTTATAAAAAAAACCCCGGACACCCCGGATGGGACGTGAAAAGTGGACATGTCCGGGCAAAAGAGGACGTTTGGTCAGCCTATATTAAAGGAAATGGCCACTTTAGAATGAAAATACACACAGTACTTACTGATCCTCATGCTGACAAGAAGTCCAGTGTAGTTTTTTAATCCACAAACTACAGAACAGCTCGTCTGTCGTAATCCAAGTGCCCTGAGGCCGCGGCATGCAAAATTGACTTGAAAAGACTTTTATAGCATTGTAACCTATTTTATGGACCGGCCTCTTTCAGTGTTCAGAAGTTCCTGTTATAAGCTGTCACCACAGTATATGCCTTGAGCTCTTATTTTGAAGGCTTGACAGAGAGCGTAAGTGTTGTTACACAGTGGTGTTGCTGTGGCGTTGACTGGGAAACAAACGAAATAAACTGGTCCTCGTGTGAAACTGGAGCCTCCGTATTTGTTATTTTATAGTTTTACACAGTTTAGGCGACATCTAGAAACCCATTGGTGGCAGCGGTGGGATGCTTGTGCCAACATCCCGCAAAAGAAATACGTGTAAATTACCGAAAAGAAAAGTTCGGAGAGTCAGTTAGCTTCTCAGTTAGCCTCAGCTAGCAACGGCGGAGCTTCGTCGTGTGGGAAAGTCGGCGCAGTGTGTGCACGAAGACTTCATTCATCTTGCTGCTGTCTTCTGAGATAATTTAGGAGCAACGTGTGGAAATATGAGGATCCGCTGGACTATAACGTTAACTACAGAGAGCAATGTGGAGAAAAGCCATTCGCCAGCAACGTGAGGATTGAACTCCCTCCGCCATTTTCCGGTGAGGAAAAACAAAGTTCCCCTGCTGGGCCAGACAATACAAAGTAGCAGTGAAGGCGCTGGTTGGAGGCGCTGGTTGGAGGCATTGGCAATGCGACTGCCAAAGGCTGCTTTTCTTATATGGGATAGCTTGCCAGCTGCCGTTCAGGCGGATTACGCAAAGGTGAAAGAGAAATTGCAGGAGGCTTTCGGACATTTTCTAGACTGTTTCAGAGCAAACCTCTCTGCCTGGCTCCGTGCTCCCGGAGAGAGTCTGGAAGTATATGCAGCAGAAAGAACCAAGCTAGTTCAAGAGGCAGGTCCATAAAAATAGGTTACAGCATCTTTTATCACCGTGGTCAGTTAGCATGCCCTACAGGCGTGCTGTGTTTACATGGCAACTTGCGCGAGACTAGCTGATGGCTAGTGGTGGTACTAGTTCTCGAGTCTCGCACGAGTTGCCATGTAAACTTAGCACTCCTGTAGGGAGGGATACCTGAACACGGTGAGAAATTATGCCATAAAAATGGAGTAAATTACGTGTTTTCAAGTCAATTTTGCATGCCGCGGCTTCAGGGCACTTGGATTACAACGGACAAGGTGTTCTGACCTTTTTGAAATGCATTAGCGGAGTTTTATTACATTTTCAAAATATGGGTTCAAGTGTTATTCCTGCTAGCTGTTATCCTCCGATACCCCGAACGAGTTTTGTGGATTAAAAAACCACACTGTACTTCTTGTTGGCACGAGGGTCAGTAAGTACTGTCTGTATTTTCATTCTAAAGTGTTACTGTGATATGAGTGTCTATACCATCTGAAATTCTAGATATTGTGGTACTGAGATATGAAATAAATTATGTCTTTTCCTATTTGAAAGGCTGCACTACAGTGAAATTATATTATTTGTCAGACATTTTAATCTGTTCTTATGTTTGCCTCTTCCACCTCAGTCATTAAATTCAAGTTACTGATGATTATTACAAAAAAGAAGTCTCATTGAGTTAGTATTTTTTTGAAGTATCAATAGTTTAGGCTACAATATTGTTGTGGAACTGATATATTGTAATATGATTTTAGGGCCATTACTCCTGGCCTAACTAGCATTAATAATTTTGATTTAAAATTTATGGGGCTATCTGGTTAAATTAAAGCTGTATTTGGTTGTAGGATTATAGATGGCTGCAACAAGGAGGAGGAAACCTCCTGTGCAGGATGCCATTGAACATGCCACCAAAGGACTGGACAAGACAGCACAACTGGAGGTTAAATACATAAACTCTTACAAAGTGTAGAAAAATAATTCAAATGGTCAGGAGCTGGGCCAGTTAGCTCGCGACCTCGCTCTTCTCCTCTCAAACGGACTTTCTTTGTCTTCCATTAGATATCAAAAACTCAAATACTCAGAGGTAAAAAAAATCACTGGAGACACGTAGAATCAGATGCAACTGAGTTTAATGTGCTCGCAGGCAACAAACACATCACAACCCAATGAGTCAAGCTCCGGAGCAAGACCGAAATTTCTTTGTTTGCGCTCGCTCTTTTATCGTAGAATTTCTGCTGAGTCATCTCTTTCCCACTTGGCTCTGATCGTAACGATATCCCACCTCTGCTGAGTCACTTTTTTCCCACCATAATGGTGTCATATTTCTGCTGAGTAATGTTTTTCCTAGATCTAAGACCGCCTCCTCTTACTAGGGTCATTCTCAGGACAAGCTGTAATTCCCCTAATTTTCCACTAGTGTTTTCTGAACCCATCCTCATGCTATTTTTAGAAATGATTCACAGTGAGTCCTAGGTACTTCTCCACCACAATGCTTAAGTGCACAGTGAGTGTGTGTGTCATAAGAATACATGAAATATGTGTAATTTGTCAGTTGCACAGATTATATTGCTTCAACACATATCTTTTAAAGGTCAACTAAAAGGTACAGTATATGTCTTCAGTAAATCAGTACATTACACTACATTCCCCCCTTTGGGGCTACATAGTCCCATACAATAATCAACATGAATCAAAAACATAACAGAGGAAAAAAAATATATATTCCCTCCTGTGGGACTTGAAAAGTCCCATACTACAGAACCATTATCAGTATACATCACACATAAACAGTCTCGGTAATAATTCCCATAATCTAATTGCTCTGAATGTTATTAATGTAGTGGTGTTTGGATACAAGAGTTATACTGGGTGCTCTTGCTGCCATTTTCCATTGCACGCATGATTAACTACAATAACCTTCTCATATACAGGTCGCAGTAAGCAAGGTACATAGTTATCTTTGCTGTTAATGCCGCCTAGTTACTATCCGTCGGGCTCATAGGTGGATGTGCCAGTCATCCGCAGACGCCGGTAGGACGCCACCTGGTCCCTCAGCATCTCGATTTCCTGTTGCAGCTCGTGGTGGCTGACCAGTTGTCGCTGTAGGTCATCCCTAGCCTGGGCTCAAATGGGGCTGGTCCTCTGACATGGCTGGGCGCTCTTGGTAGGCCAACCCTGGATTCTGCTGCTTTGGATACAGGGATCTCCACATGCTGGCCATGCTGTGCACCAATCTGTATGTTAGAAAGGACATTGTTTAGTTCAATTCACTTCCCTCCTTTTCCTCCTAATTGCCCCGTAGGATAGATAACCTATATAATGTTAATCAGTTGATTGTTAGTATGGGTTTGGTAACAGCAAGGTTTTTCCTGAATCTATTGCCAATTATTTGGTTATTTCCTACCCTGAATCGGCTCTCCCTCTATACAACCTCGTATTCTCCTTCATTGGCTCATATAAGTTTATATTGTCAGTCATATTCTCACATACGTCCATTATCAATCGTGGTTTCATATAAATCGTTTCTTTTTTCTTTTGGGTGCATAGGATCTTATCCGTGGTTTATCTAGTTTCCACAATTCGCCTTTCTTGGGGAGCTTTTTCTGCTGTTGTATCAGCATAATAAATTGTCCCGTGGCCGTTCTCATGGCCCTTCTTATCAGGATCTGTACTAGGGGAGGGACGCCGAGTCCAAATATTACTCCTATAGTCCAGATTTTTCCAACAGAGAACTTTTCTAACCAATCAAGAATTGATGAGGTTTTTAGTGTTCCAATTGGAATGTTGTACTTGTTGGTCTCTGTCTACATATGTAAACTTGAGTCAGGTCACCATCTTCACCTGTTTCTGAGCTGCTGCTTTCTTCTCCCTGCTCTCTTTCTGCCTCTGCTCTCTCTCCTCTCTCTGTTCTTTCTGCGCTTGGGCCCTCATCATCAGCCCTGCAGCTACCAGGTGGCGACTCATGAGCTCCATCGCCAGCCACTGAGGATGGGGTGTTTTCCTCTGAGGTGCTCTCTGTCGACACCCTCTCTGGGTTGTTAGCTCTGCAGCAGTGGTTAAGATGGAACCAAACGTCCTTACCTTCAACTTTCAAGGCAGTTGGTGTGGCTAATATGACCTTGTATGGACCTTTTCTGCGTGGCTGGTCCCACTTCCTTTCGAACACCTTGACGTACACCCACTCTCCAGGAAGTATGCATTGAAGGTCTTCTGGGATTTCGACCCTTCTGTCCTTGGTGGTGCCTTTCACCTGCTGGAAGATAGCCCTATGGATACGGGTTAAACTTCGTAAATAATCAAACATTTCGCCCTGTAATTGTTCCAGGACGGTCCCTCATGGGGACCTCTTAAGTAAGGTAGCGGCATGGGCGGCCGTAAGCATTTCATGCGGTGTTAGATGCGTGATTCTGCTAGCTTGTGAGTGCATTGATATTAGTGCAAGCGGTAAAGCATCCACACAGTTAAGTTTATTTCCACTATCTGCTACTATTTTTGCTATTTTGTTTTCAGAATCCCATTTGCTCTCTCTACCACCCCCTGTAACTGAGGGTGGTAGACTGTATAAATGTGTGTTTTAGTCCCAAAGCTCTCTGCTTCTTGTAGATCTCTGTTTTTGGAAGCAGGTTCCATTGTCGGTTCTGATTCTTTTGGGAAACTCATGCGTGGGAATGTATTGATTGATCAGAAATTTGATTACTGTCTTTGCATCCTCTTTCTCTCCATACTGTGAGCTCCTCTGGAGAGGCTTTCTGCTGTTCTGCTATTAACATATTTACATCACAGGGCGGCAGGAGGTCATGCACTGTTCTCTCTGTTTGTAGCATTACATACTGCTGACTGTATCCTGCCTTTCTTTTGGCTGCCACATCTGCTGCGTCATTCCCTCTGGAGACAACTGTCCCTGCTTTGTCGTGACCCTTGCACTTAATCACTGCTACCTGTGCCGGCGTCGTCAGAGCCTCCCGTAGTCTCCTCAAGTCCTTCTCATGCTTAATGGGGGTCTTTGCTGCTGTTAAAAAGCCAGATCTGATCCGCTGTGTCATTTCCACATGGATCGCTCCTATGACATAGGCAGAGTCTGTGTAGATGTTCACTCTTTTCCCTTCAGCCCATTCTAATGCTATAATCATTGCTTGGAGTTCAGCCAATTGAGATGATTCTTTTCCTGTTACACTTTTGTGTAATCATTTCCTCAAACCCTGTCTCTGTCTGTCTTACCCTGCTGCTTTCAGTCCCTCCGTTGGATGTCTAAAACAACATCCATCTGTGAATACTGTTTTTTTTTTTTTTAATACACATATTGCCTAAGTCTTTTTGCATACACTGTCAAGGATATGTGAGGGGAGGCTTCCTTCGTCCCCTCATACTACTACAATTGCTCTGAGGTCGGTTCAACAGCTGCAGCCACTCCCCCATTTCCCACCAATATGCAGGTGGATCCTATCTCCCACATTTTCCCTTCTATCTCATTATAAGATGCCTGTTGATATAGCTCGTTGCCAATCCTGTCATAATAAAGAGTTACATGGAGGGGATTGGGAGGAGGGTGTAGGGATTTAATGACTGAACCCAGGGACGCCAAGACTGATAGAGAGTGCCAATGCCAGGCGTCTCCGTGGTTTCTGGCTCGAGAAGGCCCCAGTAGATACCAGCTCAATGTCCTTCAGCCTTGGGAGGTATCCGCTGATAAAAACATTTGCGAGGAGGAATGCACAGTTGTTAACGAGCAGTTCACAGTGTAGCCATTTGGGAAGGTCACTATCAGCCCATCCGGGTGCAGAGTATGGAAGCTCCACACTTCAGCAGCACATCTCTCCCCAATAGATTCACAGGGCATGACAAAGAAGAAACATATCTGCGTGAAAATGTCTATTCAGCCTGGAGTATGGTGGTAGTGAGCGGTTTGGTGAGAGGCAGATTTTGTGGTTGTCCCGAGAACCCAGTTAGTTCAACTGCTGAGGATGATATTTGGTGTTTAGACACAGGGAGATTCAAGGTGGCTCCACAAATAAAACACCCTCTACCGTCCTGACCCCCTCTTGGGCCGCCACGACCCCCACCCCTGCCTCCGAATCCTCCTGTACCTCCTCTCGAGCCACTCCAATGGGGAGGGCGAGGATCAACCCACTCTGGGGTCGGAAATAGATCTGGAGTGTGTATGGGGAAGGGCGGAAGCTGCCGAACCATCTGATTGGTTGATTTTTTCTCTGCTTTTTTTTTTTTTTTTTTTTTGCATTGTTGGTTTTACGACATGTATCTTCCAATTGGAGTTTTAACAGCTGAACCTGTGCTGACTCTGTACTGTCCCTCTCTGCCTTTTTCTGATGGCATTGTATATGACTTCATTAATCCTGTAAGCTTCACTGCTCTCTCCTCCTATTTCAGGTGTTCTGTGAGTTATGTATAACCTCACCTCTTGACCTATCACTGGTGAAATTTATGTGTTTGCCTTATTACTCTCCCTATTTGTGTTATCTCTAGTCCACAATATTGTACCAGTGAAGTCAGCCTAATTCGATCTCACAATGTTGCAGCAGGGAGCCTGTGTACTTGATTTATTTAACAGCTTAGTTTGATTCTCTCTATCTGCTCACCCCCGCTGTCTATGTAGCTTCTTTCCAACCCGAAATGTGTTCATATTCCCTCGTATTCTATCGGGCCCTCAGTTAAACAGTGTTCTTCTCCCCAGATCTCGTCTTCAATGATTTCTCCCTCATTCATCTATTTTTAGATCCTCACTGTTTCTCCCTCTCAGTGCTCACCTCCCTACTGCAACAGGTTGATTTATTAATTTAATTTCTTTTCTGCTGGCTCTATTCCACCCAGCTCTGAACAGTTTGATCTCAACCTGTCTTTATTTACTTATTTTATTTATTATAAACCTATTCATATAAGCTATAATTACTTATTTTAAGCTGTACTTATCGCTTATTTTATTTATCTTCAAAATTAAATTAAAATAACAGATATGTCTTTTTTATTCTCCCTTTAACAGCCAACCAGTTTGTATGGAGTTCACCCGAGCAACTGGTTCAATCAGTGAAACGTGGACTTTTCGTTGGTACCGTTAGCTTTCCAGTCCCCAGACAATTTGTTGACGCCGTCAGGTTGCCCTTGTCTGGTTTTGTTTCACTGAGACACTGTTAATAACTACCTCATATAACAACTTTAAAACAGATTTCACAAAACAAACACAGATGTTAGATTATGACAAAACATTTAAACCCCAATTTGTCTATTTTCTTGTAATGACCTTTAACCCAATGAAGATCAGACCCAAATGCCAAATTATAACAAAGCTCTGTTTTGTGTAAGCCTACTACCGTTGGCTGAGTTCCCAAGTCTGTGTTAGCTGCAGTCCTCACCTCCTCCCTTCGTACTCTCAGTCAAGTCAGTCTCCCAGTGATTTGTCAGTCTTTTTACAGCTGTATTTTTAACACCTTAACTGTATTTGCAACACTATACTGTTTTTACGCACCTAACTTCTAGATATATTATAATGTATGTACAACAAGCTTACAGCTCACAGTCAGATTTTTACAATTTTTACACTTTTTGATCGATCTGTTAACTTTTTTGACTTATTTTTGGTCTTTTTTTCTCTTTTTCTCTCTGGTTGCAACGTCTTAAGCTCTGTCCGTGCAGGCCCGTTCTGTCTACGGTGACTCCCCCTCCTTCTTGGCTGGGAGGTCACTTTCCTCAAAACAGCGGTATCCACAGAAGCTTTTTCTTTTTAAAACCTTTTAACTCTTAAGAGTAAACCGCCTATCACAGTCCTGGTGTCTCCCCTAACACACCCACTCAGGGTATGCCAGGCAAGCCAACAGCGGTATCCGCGGGTTTACTACCAGCACTCCGCCCGCGCAGCCTGCCGGCTGGCATCAACACCCCCGCCCCTACAGGCTAAAGGGAGTGTTGGCAAGTTTCGGCAGCGGTAACCACGTATGTGCTTTTGAGTACCTCTGACTCTTTTACCGGTTTCACTTCTTTATTCTCTCTGTTTTCTCAATACTTTAAATACTTTAACTATCTTATCTACTTTTGTTACTTATTTTCCTTTCATTCACACACACATTCACTCTTCCTTTTGCCTGCTTGGTTACTCTAGCTCACTCCCCCACGTTCCACACACACACATACACACACACTCACTCACTGCCGCATTCACTCTCCATGTTTATCTCTCTAACTTCCACACACACACACACACACACTGTGTTGCACTAGATTCAGTTGTCTCCAGCAATATATCATCTATGTTCCAATGTTGTGTTATTAGTTAGTAATTTTTCATCACATTTTAGGTTCTTTAGGAGAGGAATTTGTCAAATACCTCCGACCCAGGCGGCTCCCAGCTGCACCCCAGACGCACCCGGTTTAGGCAGAAAAAGGCTCTGCTTACCTTATCTGGTGGCCACCTGTACATCTGATGCGCAGCCAAGCGCCCCCCCGATCCCAGGATCCGACCTCCTCGTCCTCCTGGCTGGCTTCGCCAAATAATGTAGAAAAATAATTCAAATGGTCAGGAGCTGGGCCAGTTAGCTCGCGACCTCGCTCTTCTCCTCTCAAACGGACTTTCTTTGTCTTCCATTAGATATCAAAAACTCAAATACTCAGAGGTAAAAAAATCACTGGAGACACGTAGAATCAGATGCAACTGAGTTTAATGTGCTCGCAGGCAACAAACACATCACAACCCAATGAGTCAAGCTCCGGAGCAAGACCGAAATTTCTTTGTTTGCGCTCGCTCTTTTATCGTAGAATTTCTGCTGAGTCATCTCTTTCCCACTTGGCTCTGATCGTAACGATATCCCACCTCTGCTGAGTCACTTTTTTCCCACCATAATGGTGTCATATTTCTGCTGAGTAATGTTTTTCCTAGATCTAAGACCGCCTCCTCTTACTAGGGTCATTCTCAGGACAAGCTGTAATTCCCCTAATTTTCCACTAGTGTTTTCTGAACCCATCCTCATGCTATTTTTAGAAATGATTCACAGTGAGTCCTAGGTACTTCTCCACCACAATGCTTAAGTGCACAGTGAGTGTGTGTGTCATAAAAATACATGAAATATGTGTAATTTGTCAGTTGCACAGATTATATTGCTTCAACACATATCTTTTAAAGGTCAACTAAAAGGTACAGTAGATGTCTTCAGTAAATCAGTACATTACACTACAAAAGGGATGGTGTTTGTGTTTTATTTTTACTTTGTTTTCATGTTTTGTAGTTCTAGCACAGCTTACCTTTTGTTACTACAAAGAAAAGAAATGATAATAGCATAGAATATGGCAGCTTGTTTTGTTCGTATCTTCAGTACTCTGGACAATTGTCATTGTATTGGAGGGCCTTGAAAGGTTGAATCTTTTTGCCAGTGTATTGGGCCAGAAGGATACACAAACTAAAACAAAGTTGGCAAATTAATGTCATTTACTTTTGAGGTGTTCTAAAAAATTGAGGACAGTTTGTGCATATGTGTCTGTGGTGTACAACTTTATTAATGATATCCTGTCATATGGTTATTGATGTGCTGTGAAAGGAATAGCTCCTGCTTGTAGCTTTTTAGGAATAGTAAAAGAAAAAGAACTGAAAAGGTCTAAACAGTGTAATGGTATTTGTATGTATGCACTAGGAGGAGTCGAGGAGTGTTTTCCAGGGCCAGTTTCCTGAAAGGCGACTTTATTGTGGAGTATAGAGGAGAATTAATAAATTCTGAGGAGGCACAAAAGAGGAGGAGGATATACAATAGGGGAACTGCCCATTGGTTCGACAACGCATTGGTTCGACATCCCATTGTTCCGACCATATTAAACTCATTGTTCCGAAGTCCATTCCGAAATCATCATGATGCCCTGTGGTTAAGGTCTGGTTAGGTTTAGGCACAAAAACCACTTGTTTAGGGTCAGGAAAAGATCATGGTGTGGGTTAAAATGAAAAAGAAAGTGACAAACACATAAGCCGTGAGCCTGCTTTGCCTCAAGCCGGTTGCAGCGCACCATACGCCTGCCGCGAGCCGTTCAGCACCGCGGACAGTCAGACTAATGGGATGTCGAACCAATGGGATGTCGAACCAATAACATGGACCCATACAATAATACATGTGCTGTCTTCATGTATGAATTCCCCTGGAGAGAAAGAACATGGTGGTAAGATGTAGACTGAATTTTACATTTCGTAACTTTTTTTTTCATGTCTCAAACAAGTTACCATCCATAGACATCAGTAATGTTGTGCACACATTAATGTTGTGCACAGGTCATTTCTAATCCCAATATGTTCATGAAAGATAATTTTACCACTGGTGGCTGTGTTGCTCAAAAGAAAAATGATATTATCTGAATTTCTCTTTTGAAGGAGTGATGATATTGATAAGTACAATCAATTATGTAATTTTAATGAATGCAATTAATGATACATTTTTGAAGTATTGATGCAGCTCAAGATAATGGCAGCTATGGGAGACTTGTTAATGATGACCACTACCATCCAAACTGCAAGGTGAAGAAGGTTGCAGGTTTCTCTTTGCAATGACAGACATTTATCCCGGAGAGGAGATAACTTATGACTATGGAGGAAGTGACTGGCCGTGGAGTAAACAGGTTTGTCAAAACTGATTTGCTGAAAGTCACTTTGTTAAAGAAATGTTGATTACGCTTATTGGCTTGAATGTGAACATCCAAAATTACACAAAATGTTTTTCTTTTTTTAGACTTAAACTAATACTGGTGTTTCTGTCTGTAATTTATCTGAAGTTTGGCTAGTTCAGGACAGCACTGTGGTCTGCTTTGTATTGAGTTTGCCTATAGTAAAAGAAGGGTATGGGTTGGGTATGCAAATACAGTCTACTGTGTGGTAAGCAGGGGTGTGAATAGGGTTGGGCATCGGGAATCGGTTCGAAATGAGAACCGGCTCCAAAAGTCTGTTTCTGTAGACATGATTTAAAAAATGTAATTTCGATTTCCTCTTATCATTTCCTGACCACTCGCACTTGATGTTGGGGTTGATGTCATACACACTTTCCCGTCTCCTAGTGACGATGCGCAAGGACAGTACACAAAGTAGACACGTGCTGAGCAGGCACACGAGTTTGGCCACAGTCATGTCAGACCGTGGCATGGCTTTATTTTTATTCCAAAAAGATGATGGGTCGGCAAACTGCACCATCTGTGAAAGACTTACTACTACAGCATGCAGTGTCGCAGCTGGACAGAACTTGAAATTTTGGGTTACATAAAAAGATGGGCCGAGATATTAATCACTCCTCAAGTTGATGGTGCTCATATTCAATTCAGATTACTATGAGATGTATGTTCATTGGAGTTTCTTATTTTATTTTATTTTATTTTTAGACTAAATTGTGACCACAATGTTCAAGGCCAATGTAAAGTGATGTAGTTTTTAGAACAAAAGAAAAATATTGTGAGCCGATTGGGTAGACATCCTTGACAAATGTGATAAAATAATATTTCAGATTATGTCATTTAATGCAGTATCAACTTCTGTCTCTTGTTTTTTTCACCTTCTGTCTGTTTTTGAGACTAAATTGTGACCACAATGTTCAAGACGAATGTAAAGTGATGTAGGTTTTAGAACAAAACAAAAATATTATTAGTTTTTCGATTTACTCAGACCTTCTCTTGGCACACATGAAGCACTTTAACGTGGTCTGATGTGATGTTCTTGTACTGCTACTGTGTTATGAAGGGGTAGGACATGCGCATACAGTCCTTTGTGTGTGCTTTTTTGCGGTTTGACTCTGACTGACTCCAACAGGGACTTGGATTACTCTGATGATGCTGCTTATCAATGGATCAATCACTTTACCAGAGTATTGATTTGGAATGTGTTACTTCCTTTTTTATAAAAAGCTTTGGTTTGAGTTTGATGAGTCAAATTACTTACAGAATATTATGATGAATTCCCACTTACTCACAGCCACACAAATCACCATCACTGTGGGATGTATTCAGACAAAATGTATTTTCATTTATCATAATCTACGATAAACATAGGTTCATAATAATTATATATATCAGGATTATTAATGGCAGGATTTATAGGACAGTTTTCCTTTGGAATTTTAACATTTATTTGAATTTGTTTTACTGGAGGAGAAATTAATACTGCTTGTAGATGTTTGAAGTTTCACATAGAAAATGTTGTATATATTCATAGTTTGTGAGTCAGTCTCTAAACAGTTAAACCAGTTATTACACAATCTGGGTAAACTGGGAATATTTTTGGTGAGTTTGTTTGTGTCAAAGTCAGAGAGCCGTGTCTCTCTACAGTGAGAGGTTTTTGTACAGTGGCTCAATTAGTTTGTATCACTGTGGTACACGTTCGGTGGAGGAACCAGACTGGATGTTGGAAGTCAAATGTTTAATGTTTAATGTTTAAAATGTTTATTTTTTCAGCAGCCATGTTTTCTTTATATTATATATTTAACAGGCAAGAAACAGTAGTTGCCTTTCCATTTTGTTTGTAGACATATTTTGCATGAAAAGACAAAGTTAGCTTTATTCATTCATTCATTCATTCATCTTCTAACCGCTTCATCCTCTTGAGGGTCGCGGGGGGGGGGGCTGGAGCCTATCCCAGCTACATCGGGTGAGAGGCAGGGTACACCCTGGACAGGTCGCCAGACTATCGCAGGGCTGACACATAGAGATAAACAACCATTCACGCTCACATTCACACCTATGGACAATTTTGAGTTATCAATTAACCTAGTCCCCAATCTGCATGTCTTTGGACTGTGGGAGGAAGCCGGAATGCCCGGAGAGAACCCACGCTGACACGGGGAGAACATGCAAACTCCGCAGAGTGCTAACCACCACACCACCGTGCCGCCCAAAGTTAGCTTTAGAATGAGAAAATCAAAAGTCCATTGTAATGAAAATAAAACATGAAGCTAGAAGATAAATCTTTATTTCTTACTTTAATGGTTAAGTTTCATCTTGAGGGCTTGAAGGTTTACTTCAGTGTGTCAAAGTCAGAGAGCCATGTCTCTCTACAGTGAGAGGTTTTTGTACGGCGGCTCAATGAGTTTGTATCACTGTGGTGGACTTTTGGTGGAGGAACCAGACTGGATGTTGGACGTAAGTCAAATTTTAATAAAAAGTTTACACAGAAATACTAAATACCATACTGTAAAATAATGTTTCAAATTCCATTTTTAAATGTTTGTTTTGTTCATAAAGCTCTTAGTATTTTTGATATTATTTCTCCTCTTATCATGGAGACACACTCAGAGCAGCTTTACAAGCATTTCTTTACACATTCCTGTCATACTGACATTCAAATGACTTGATGATGAAGATAAAACTGCAATTCTACTGTAAAAATGTTTTCTAAAGTTAATGTTTAGTTTTCCTCCACAATGATAACTTTTGTCATGATGAAGTAAAACATACTTTATTCAAGTAAAATTGAACAGAGTGAAGATACAGATCAGTATTTGAAAAGGTGCAAATTCTGTTTTCTTTTTTATTGTACTAAATATTGTTGGATTTTTATTTCTTTAAATAGTCACTAAAGAATGACTGATATCCACATAAAGAACATCTGATTGTTTTTCTTTCATTTTCTGTCTTATTAATGTTTTCTCTAAATCCTTAAAAGTATTGTATGATCAGGTTTTTTGATGTATTTGATTTGAAATTTTTACAGTTTTTTCAAATCTGCTGCTTTTATGTCCAGTGTAGTTTGATATATTCATTCTGTATGATGATTGTCTCTGTGCTGATTTGCATGAGAGGCTTCTTAAAGGGAAGTGAAACAATGTGTGAGTGAGTGACTGATGGAGCAGAAAAAACATCTGACAGAAACTCCTTGAAGGAGAAAATCAACTCTCACACAGTAAAGGTGTCCAAGTGTCTGATGGTTGATTGACAGCTGTGTGGTCCCTGTCCTCTAAGATGACTGGTGTAACTGCCCACATGTCAGTTCATTTAATTCTCATTTATTTATTTATTTTTTGGTTCCTACCTGCCCTTTAATGAGGCGGACGCATTGTTTGTATTTGTTTCTACACGGTACCACTTTAGCGACACACCACCTGGCAGAGCATGGCAAGGGAGAAACAACACGGTCGGTTGTCTCCACACTCGGTAAAGTTGATGTAAAGATAAAGAGTTACAACTTTAAATGTAAACAAAGAAGACGAAGACAGAAGAAAAGACAAGATTCAGCCCCTTTGGTAGTGTGCAGCCTACGAGGTGTGTTTTATTGTGTATTTGTGTAATTACATTAAGCTGCAAGCTCTGAATTAGCACATGTATTTACGAGATTGTTTGTTTACTTTCATTTCTTTAGTTCTCACGGGTTGGGTCGGTCGGTGACTGTGAATAAATCCTGTTTTTAAACGAGCTCGGGTCTCATGCTTTACTACCGGGAGGAGCTACAGTGAGAACTCGACTGCTTCGCGTGAGTAGCCGAGGAAAACGTCGCTGGAGCACGGTGATCCACGGTCGGGACGAAGCCTCTCCACGTCGCGGGTGCGCCGTTTATTGCCGTCCTCACAGCAACCAAGGAAGCAGCCAGGAGGCTTAAGGTGCTATCGTATGGATTTGTGTGAACAAGAGACTTTGAGTGCTTTGCACAAGAGACTGAAACATTTGCATTTTAAAGTTGTACTTATCTTTCACTGTTGAAGTCTGTTGACATTCTTTGATGCAAATCGCGCTGATGGCGAAATTGTGTTTATCGATAATTACACTGTAAAAAATTGTGTGTCAAAACAAGTAGTGTTAATCGATAGTTACACTGTAAAAAATTTGTGTCAAAACAAGTAATGTTAATATTAAGATAACAGCACCACAGTAATTTAAAGGTGCATTGCAAGTGTTTATTGCATTTCTAACTTACCTGTGCCAGAGTTAACACTCACTGGTGGTAATAAGAGTATAAGTGAGTAAGCCAAACTATTGAACAGAAAGGCATAATCATTGCTACATGTTAAAACTGAGTTTTGGCCATTCTGAAAGTAACTACAAAGCTAAGAGTAGTATTACATTTAAATCTAACTGAAGTAATCAAAGTAAAATGTCACACATACAATTTTTCTCTGAGAGTGACAGAAATGGTGGTGGTGAAGACATACATCAGCATGGAACAGACATGCAACCACAAGCATCTGAAGGCATCGAAGCTGCTATCCAGGCTTCTTCGCCAGAGCCACAAAGAAGTCAAAGAGCTCGCAAGTTGACGGAAAAGGGCCAAGAATTGCACAAGGAGCAAGTTAAAAGGGTTCAACACCGTTTCATCAAGAGCTACGACAAGTGGAAAGCAGTCATTAAGGATGCCAAAGGAGTGCTGAGTGAAGAGTGTCCAACCAGCCTGCTGCATGAACACATTACTAAAGTGAGTGATGCTGCAAATGACCTGAACGATGTCTATGAAGAGTTGAGACGCATTGACATTCCAGACCCTGATAAACGTCGCAGAATAGACACTTGTGAAGCAGTAACAAAGACAATAATTAAAACTGCTACAAGTTATCTACACACAGAATCTGATGAAGATCAAGGGATTGAAAAACAAGACAGCAAAGAGAGATAGAGAATCTGTGTTTAAGTCTGCAGCATCAGATAGAACAAGCATCTCTCACCATACCAAATCGAAGTCCACCAGGTCTTCAGTTCATTCTCGAAGTAACTCAAAGGTCACATCCAGAGGCTCAAGTCAGTATTCTGCTCACAGACGGGAGGCTGCTGCTGAAGTCGCCGCCAATGAAGCTGCCTTGCAGGTACTGTTAGAGAAAGAACGTCATATCAAAGAACTCGAACAACTTGAGGCAGAAAATGCAGAGAGGCAAAGGGCACTAGAGGCCAAGCGACGAGAAGTGGAACGATTGGAGACAGCAAAGAAGTTAAAGGCTGCCAAGGCACGTCAGAAAGTGTATGAAGAAAGTGAATGTTCAGATGATGAAATAGATCAACTTCTCCATCAACCTGTCTCCCTGAAAGAGAAAGAAGAAATTAAAGTTGAAAGTAACCTGTCTCAGCATAAACCTCCACCACAAGCAATGACACTGCTAGGGACAGAAGACAGCACAGCAGCTCTTGTGAGAGTGTTTGCAGAGTCCATCAGTGTAAGTCGTCTTCCTATACCTGAACCAACGACATTTAGCGGTGATCCACTCAGATTCAATGACTGGAAGGTTTCATTTCAGACACTCATTGACAGAAAAAACATACCAGGTGAAGAAAAGATATATTACCTGCGAAAGTATGTGAGTGGCACAGCCAAGAAAGCCATAGAGAGCTACTTCCTGCTAGGCACAGAGTCAGCCTATCGTGCAGCATGGACCATCCTAGAAGAGAGATATGGCAATCCATTCCTCATCGCCAAAGCCTTCAGGGACAAGCTTGATTCATGGCCCAAGATAAACTCCAAGAGCAGTGTGGAACTCCAAGAACTCGCTGACTTCCTCCGCAGCTGTGAGGCGGCCATGTTTCAAATCAAGGGCCTTGAAGTACTCAATGACTGTAATGAGAATCAGAAGATACTCGCTAAACTTCCAGACTGGCTGACCTCTAGATGGAATAGGAAGGTCATGGAAGTGCAAGAGCAAAGTCACAAGTTCCCAAGCTTCAGCAACTTTGTTCAGTTCCTCACACGTGAAGCCAGAATTGCCTGCAACCCAATAACATCTCTCCATGCTCTCAAGCCAAGTGAAAGTGAAAGGAACAAGATTTCAAGGAACAGAGCTCCTGGAGCAAAGGTGCTTGCAACAAACTCAGGTGAAAAAACTGTTGTTACCAGTTGTACTTTCTGTGAGAAGGCAGGTCACACTTTACTCAAGTGTTACAAGTTCATGGATGAAACAGTCTCTGCAAGAGTCAAGTTTGTTCAGGAAAACAAGTTGTGTTTCGGCTGTTTGCAATCCGGCCATCGCTCGAAAGAATGTGAAGGGAGACAGACCTGCAACATATGTGAAAAGGGACATCCAACTTGCCTCCATGATAATCGTACTAAAGACAGAAAGACTCTAACAAAGGCTAATGGAGCAGGTAACCATGACAAGTGGAAGGACGGAAGCACTGAACGGCGACAAGACAAAGCAGTGAGATCATCATTTGAGGCGATGTCAAACAGAGTCATACAGGACATCAAAGACACTCATACATCCACTATCATTCCAGTGTGGGTGTCAGCCACAAGTGAGCCTGATTGTGAAATTCTTGTGTACGCACTCCTAGATACACAGAGTGACACAACCTTCCTTCTTGAAGAAACTGCAAAGGCTCTGCACACAAAGACTGAACCAGTTCAGTTAAAGCTGTCCACCATGGCTTCAAGAAACACCATTGTGCCATGTCGAAGAATTACTGGCCTGCAAGTAAGAGGATTTTACTCAAACAAGGTAATTCCTCTGCCAGTTACCTATACAAGAGATTTCATACCTGCAAATAGAGAACATATTCCCACACCAGAGACGGCTAAAGTTTGGCCTCACCTTAAACACATTGCAGCTGAGATAGCTCCTCTTCAAAGTTGTGACGTTGGCTTGTTAATTGGCTACAACTGTCCTCAAGCTCTCGTTCCGAGACAGGTGGTGCCTGGTGAAGGAAATCAGCCATTCGGACTGAGAACAGACTTGGGCTGGAGCATAGTAGGCTATGGCAACCTCTGTCTGGATTATGGAGATGCAATAGGAGTAAGTCACCAAGTTGTTGTGAAGCAAGTCATTCCAGAGTGTCAGTTGGCTTCAAACGTCACAAATGAAGTGCATTATGTCTGCAGAACACAGATTAAGGAAGTAGTCTCACCTGTAGATGTCATCAAGGTCCTGGAGTCTGACTTCGTCGAAAGAGCTTCAGATGACACAAGCATCTCCCAAGAAGACCTCCGATTCCTGTCACAGATGCAAGGGAGCATCCGGCTCAACGATGATGGTCACTATGAGATGCCGCTACCTTTCAAGAAGGAGAGACCTAACTTACCAAACAACAAGGTCTGCGCCATCCACCGTCTCAGATGCTTAGAAAGGAAGCTGAAAAGAAACGAACAGTACTACAAGGACTACAAAACATTCATGGATGACATCATAGCTCGTGGAGATGCAGAAAAGGTTCCTGAAGAAGACATCAACAAGACTCCCGCATGGTACATTCCCCATCACGGGGTATATCATCCGCAAAGGCCCGGAAAGATCCGCGTCGTCTTTGACTGTTCTGCAAGGTTTCAGGAGACTTCCTTAAACGACCATCTACTAACCGGCCCAGAATTGACAAACAACTTAGTCGGAGTCCTTTGTCGTTTTCGTAGAGGTCCTGTGGCGATAATGTGCCACATCGAGCGCATGTTTCATCAATTCTATGTGAAGGCAGAAGACCAAGATTACTTACGTTTCCTTTGGTGGGAGGAAGGAAATCTGGAAGCTCAACCATCTATCTACCGGATGAAAGTCCACCTGTTTGGTGCAGCTTCCTCCCCAGGCTGCGCCAACTTTGGACTAAGACATCTTGCTGATGAAGGACGGGGAAGATTCAGTGAAGACACAATTCAGTTCATCAAAGGAAATTTTTACGTTGACGATGGGCTGGCAAGTGTCACATCTCAAGAGCAAGCCATCCAGCTAGTGAAGGAAGCAAGAGAACTCTGCAGCACAGTCAAACTCCGGCTGCATAAGTTCATCTCAACCAGTGAGGAAGTCATGGCCACAATTCCTAAGGAGGAATGTGTTGCGGCTGCCAAAGATCTGGACATGGCGCTGGGTGAACATCATGTGGAAAGAGCGCTTGGCATTCAATGGTGTGTGACCTCAGATGAATTCCAGTTCCGAGTAGTCGTCAAACAGAATCCACTCACCCGAAGAGGAGTCTTGTCCATGGTTGCCTCAATATTTGACCCACTCGGATTCGTGGCACCGTTCATCCTGGTAGGGAAAAAGATTGTCCAGCAGATGTGTTGCGACAAGCTCAGTTGGGATGACACCTTACCTGACGACCTGAGACCTCTCTGGGAATCCTGGCTCCTAGACTTGAAAAACCTGGCTGGTGTGAAGATCCAGAGGTGCTACGTTCCACCAAACTTAGAAGTTCTGCACTATGAGTTGCATCATTTCTCCGATGCTAGCGCGTCAGGATATGGAGAGTGTTCATATCTCAGAGTGATCAGCACATCGGGTGAAGTGCACTGTACTCTAGTCATGGGAAGGTCAAGAGTTGCTCCCACTAAGGTGACCACCATACAGAGACTAGAGCTATCAGCGGCAGTAATAGCAGTCAAAGTCAGTGACATGCTCAAAAGAGAGCTTGAAGTGGATTGTGTGCAAGAAGTCTTCTGGACAGATTCAAAGATCGTTCTGGGCTACATCAGTAACGAAGCCAGAAGATTTCATGTGTTCGTAGCTAATCGTGTAGAACGCATCAAACAAAGTACAGAATCTGCACAATGGAGGTACGTAACTTCAGAGGAAAACCCGGCAGATCATGCCTCAAGAGGTCTCTCAGCTGACCAGCTGTTAAAATCTAACTGGTTCACAGGCCCAGACCTGCTTTGGCAGAAAGAGTTACCAACTGGAGATGTCAAGGTGGGAGAGATCCCAAGTAGTGACCCAGAGCTCAAGAAGGCCCAAGTCTATGACACACAGGCAAAAGAGGTGAGGTCATTGTTGGATCGCCTACACAAGTTCTCAGATTGGTCAAGGTTGGTGAAGGCCATTGCTAGATTAAAGCGCCTCGCTAGAGAAGTCAAAGGTCTGACGCCACGGTCCTGTGAAGCCACAAGCCTAGAAGAAAGGAGGCAAGCGCAGCTAACCATAATAAAAATGGTTCAAGAAACAAACCTCGCTCAAGAGATCCAGTATCTCCAGCATCACAAGGAGACACCACCGAAGTCTAAGCTGCACAGACTGAATCCATTCCTGGATGATCAAGGTATCATTAGAGTTGGAGGTCGCTTGACTCATGCTCCCTTACATCCACATGTAAAGCATCCGGCGGTTCTTCCGAGAGACAGTCACATCTCATCATTGCTGGTCAAGCACTATCATGAAAGAGTGCACCATCAAGGCCGGGGAATGACCACAAATGAGCTCCGTTCCAACGGCATATGGATCCTCGGATGCAGCAACCTGGTCTCATCCCATATCTACAAGTGCACCAAGTGCAGGAAATTCAGAAGAGGTTTGGAACAACAAAGGATGTCAGATCTTCCTGTAGACCGAACAGAAGCTACACCACCATTCACTTTCTGTGGCATGGATTGTTTTGGTCCGTTTTACATCAAAGAAGGGAGAAAAGAGTTAAAGAAGTACGGACTGTTACTCACCTGTATGTGCTCCAGAGCAATTCACATTGAAATGCTCGATGACTTGACCTCAGATGCCTTCATTAACACCCTGCGTTCATTCATTGCCATTCGTGGAGCAGTGCGGCAGATAAGGTGTGATCAGGGGACAAACTTCGTTGGTGCAAGGCGAGAGTTTGTTGAAGCATTGAGAGAGATGGATCAAGAGGAACTCAAGGAGAGGGGATGCGAGTTCATCTTTAATACCCCAGTCTCAAGCCACATGGGCGGAGTCTGGGAAAGACAGATCCGCACCATCAGAAGTGTTTTGATGTCTATCCTAGAACAGTCTGCCAAACAACTTGACTCCTCCTCTCTACGAACATTCCTATATGAAGTCATGGCAGTAGTGAACAGCAGACCGCTGACTACGGATAACCTGAATGATTCATCCAGTCCAGAGCCATTGACACCAAACCACATTCTGACCATGAAGTCCACAATCATATCACCTCCCCCTGGGAAGTTCGTCAGGGAAGACCTTTACCTCCGGAAGAGATGGCGTCGAGTTCAACTCCTGGCCAACAACTTCTGGTCACGTTGGAAGAAGGAGTATCTTTTAAATCTCCAAAACAGACAAAGATGGACTAAGGACCGCAGAAATGCACAGGTCAACGACATTGTTCTTCTGAAGGATGATGGGATACCACGAAACAAATGGAAGTTGGCCAAGGTCATGCAAGTTCATCCTGGGAAGGATGGGAGAGTGAGGCGCTCGTTGTTACTCAGTGATCCAACGCTGGATAAAATGGGAAGACGACTTCCAAACCAGTCTACCTGGAGAGACCTATTCAGAAGACGGTGCCGCTGTTGGAAGCAGAATAAAGACCACAGTGTACCATTCTCTCACTCTCAGTGTTACTAGCTGGCCTTATTGATTGTTATTGATGTGTTAAATGATAATATTTTAAGTAATGTTCACATACATTATATATGTCTCCCATAAGTTGTTCTAAGAAAATCACTCGTGATTTGGTGGGAGTGTAACTGCCCACATGTCAGTTCATTTAATTCTCATTTATTTATTTATTTTTTGGTTCCTACCTGCCCTTTAATGAGGCGGACGCATTGTTTGTATTTGTTTCTACACGGTACCACTTTAGCGACACACCACCTGGCAGAGCATGGCAAGGGAGAAACAACACGGTCGGTTGTCTCCACACTCGGTAAAGTTGATGTAAAGATAAAGAGTTACAACTTTAAATGTAAACAAAGAAGACGAAGACAGAAGAAAAGACAAGATTCAGCCCCTTTGGTAGTGTGCAGCCTACGAGGTGTGTTTTATTGTGTATTTGTGTAATTACATTAAGCTGCAAGCTCTGAATTAGCACATGTATTTACGAGATTGTTTGTTTACTTTCATTTCTTTAGTTCTCACGGGTTGGGTCGGTCGGTGACTGTGAATAAATCCTGTTTTTAAACGAGCTCGGGTCTCATGCTTTACTACCGGGAGGAGCTACAACTGGTGTCTCCTAGGTGATGTCCGTCCCACTCTGACGGTGCTGCCCCCCTCCAGTGAGGAGCTGCAGCAGGGGAAGGCCACGCTCATGTGTCTGGCCAACAAGGGCTTCCCCTCAGACTGGAGTCTGGCCTGGAAGGTGGACGGCAGCAGCAGTAGCAGCAGCAGCAGCTGGGAGGAGAGCAGGAGCCCTGGGGTGCTGGAGAAGGACGGCCTCTACAGCTGGAGCAGCACCCTGAGGCTCCCTGCAGACCAGTGGAGGAAGGTGGGCTCTGTGACCTGTGAGGCCACCCAGGGCTCCCAGACTCCACTCTCAGAGACACTGAGGAGAGACCAGTGTTCCCAGTCCTGACCTGACTCACTGGGACTCTGCTGCTGGTTTTACTCTGCTACTGCTCTCTGTCTTTCTGTCATCTGACCAATTTAACAGTTCTCACTTTGAAACAGCAATGTTTTTATTCTTGTTTTGATGCTTATGCTGTTAATGCTGTATAATAAAACATAAGCAAATTAAAAAACATTGTCTGAATATTGTTATTGCAACAGTTCCCTTCTCCCACATGTTAAGAGATACAAGATTATAACCCATGTCACAGTTAGATTGTCTCACTGCTGGTGATGGTTTCATTAATGACTTCTTGAATCATGTAATGGCACTTACCCACTAAGTCATTGAGGTTCATCTGACAGTGTCTCTTTTTATCAGTATTATTATGGACCAGGGTCATTTTGATGAAATTATTTTAAAATGTGTCAAATCTAAATGACTTAATAGAGTTTTAAAGATTAGGAACAAATTGCAGATTATCATCAGCATACGATGATATACCATGGTTCTTTAATGATGTTCTTATGTCAAATATTTAATGCTGGTGTTGGTTATTTTTTTTAGAACATTAATCATTCGATGTAAAGTCACAGGTATATCAGGTGAATGAGGATTCCTATTTCATGAACATTCATTTTCATCAAGACAATATAGTCAGTCCTTTAAATACATCTCCAAAGATTTTAACAAAAAAAATATCAGGGTTTGATATAAAAAGCCCATCAATGAGAAAAATAAAGAGTATACAAAAATAACATTTGTCACAGTCTTAAATAAAATTTAAGCAATGTAACTGCTAAAGTCTTATTGTACCACATTCTGTTTTCATGTATCACTGGAAGAAGTCTTAGCTTGTCAGAAGCCTATCGGTGTGTTTCACGAAATATAACTTTAAAACTTTTAACCTAATGAGTTGAATTCTAATTGGTATTGTGTTTTTATTCAACTTAAAATTTTCAAAGAAATTATTTTTAATAAATGTATTAATTATTATATTAATAATATTACACAGACTATATTTCTCCATCTTACTTTTTGGAGTATGTATCTCATTTACACAACAACCGAATTTGTATCTGAATTCTCAGAGTTTTTATCCAGTTTAGTTCTTAAATCAGATAAAGTTATTATTGTAGGCGATTTTAACATTCATGTCGACGTTGATAATGACTGCCTGGCTACTGCGTTTATCTCATTATTCGACTCCATTGGCTTCAGTCAGGGTGTACATGAACCCACTCATTGTTTTAACCATACCCTTGATCTGGAATTTCTCAATTATGGGATCAATAAAGGTGTGTCTTATCTTATCTTATCTTAGTTCTGACGTATGGAATTGAAATTGATAACCTAACAGTCTTTCCACAGAATCCCTCGCTATCGGATCATTATCTGATTACTTTTGATTTCTTTTTACTCGATTACACACTACTCAGCAACAGTTACTATACTAGATGTTTATCAGATAGTGCTGTCGCAGAATTTAAGGAAATGATTACTCCGTCGTTAAATTCAATACCAAGTCCTTCAGTAACCGAGGTTTCCCGTACCAACTTTAACCTCTCCCGAATTGATCATTTTGTCGATAGCGCCGGAGGCTCGCTGCGGACAACACTCGACTCTGTAGCTCCCCTTAAAAAGAAGTTAACAAAGCAAAGAAGGTTTGCTCCTTGGTATAACTCTCAAACCCGTAAGTTAAAACAAATATTGTGAAAATTTGAAGGGAATTGGCGATTAACCAAACTGGAAGAATCTCGTTTAATCTGGACAGACAGTCTCAAAACTTATAAGAGGGGCCTCCACAATGCCAGAGCAAACTATTACTCAGCATTAATAGAAGAAAACAAGAATAACTCCAGGTTTCTTTTCAGCACTGTAGCCAGGCTGACTGACAGTCAAAGCTCTATTGAGCCTTGTATTCCTTTAGCCCTTAGCAGTAATGATTTTATGAGCTTTTTTAATGACAAAATTCTAACTATTAGAGGCAAAATTCATGACCTCCTGTCCTCAGATAGTAAGCCTACCTATCTAACCTCAAACACAGCTGTAAAACCTAATATATATTTAGATTGCTTCTCCCCAATTTCTCTTCAAGAATTGACCGCAGTGATTTCTTCATCTAAATCATCAACGTGTCTCTTAGACCCCATCCCAACTAGGCTACTTAAGGAGGTCTTTCCTTTAGTTAACACTCATATATTAGATATGATCAATATATCCTTATTAACAGGCTATGTACCACAGTCTTTTAAGGTAGCTGTAATTAAATCTCTACTAAAAAAGCCCACCCTGGATCCAGAGGTGTTAGCCAACTATAGACCAATATCTAATCTTCCCTTTATGTCAAAGATCCTTGAGAAAGTAGTCGCAGACCAGCTGTGTGATTTTCTCCATGATAATAATTTATTTGAGGAATTTCAGTCAGGATTTAGAGTGCATCATAGCACTGAGACAGCACTAGTTAAAATTACAAATGACCTTCTGATTGCTTCAGACAAAGGACTTGTCTCTGTACTTGTTTTATTAGATCTTAGCGCGGCTTTTGACACAATTGACCATCAAATTCTACTACAGAGACTGGAACACTTAATTGGCCTAAAAGGTTCTGCACTGAGCTGGTTTAAATCTTATTTATTTCATCGTTTTCAGTTTGTTGACGTTCATAATGAATCATCCTTATGTACTAAAGTTTGTTTTGGAGTTCTGCAAGGTTCTGTGCTCAGACCAATCCTATTTATTCTATATATGCTTTCTTTAGGCAACATCATTAGAAATCACTCTATACATTTCCATTGTTATGCGGATAATACACAGTTTTATTTATCAATGAAGCCACAAGAAAGTAATCAATTAACTAAACTCCATAACTGCCTTAAAGACATAAAAACCTGGATGAGCACCAATTTCCTGATGTTAAATTCGGACAAAACTGAAGTTATTGTTCTTGACCCCAAACAACTCAGATAGTCTTTATATGATGACATAGTTTCTCTAGATGGCATTACTCTGGCCTCTAGCACTACCGTAAGAAACCTCGGAGTAACATTTGATCAAGATTTGTCTTTTAATTCTCATTTAAAACAAACCTCACGGACTGCATTTTTTCATCTGCGTAATATTGTGAAAATTAGGCCAGTCCTGACCCGAAAAGATGCAGAAAAATTGGTCCACGCTTTTGTTACCTCAAGGCTGGATTACTGTAACTTTCTATTATCAGATAGCTCTAGTAAGTCCTTAAAAACTCTCCAGCTAATTCAGAATGCAGCAGCACGTGTACTAACAGGAACTAAGAAATCATATTTCTCCTGTTTTAGCTTCTCTGCACTGGCTCCCTGTAAAATCCAGAATTGAATTTAAAATCCTACTGTTAACTTATAAAGCTCTAAATGGTCAAGCTCCGTCATATCTTGGAGAGCTCACAGTGCCATATTATCCCACCAGAACACTGCGCTCTGAGAACGTAGGGTTACTCGTGGTCCCTAAAGTCTCCAAAAGTATATCAGGAGCCAGAGCCTTCAGCTATCAGGCTCCTCTCCTGTGGAATCATCTTCCTGTTACGGTCCGGGAGGCAGACACCGTCTCCACATTTAAGACTAGACTTAAGACTTTCCTCTTTGATAAAGCTTATAGTTAGGGCCGGCTCAGGCTTGCCCTGTACCAGCCCCTAGTTAGGCTGACTTAGGCCTCGTCTGCCAGAGGACCCCCCTATAATACACCGGGCACCTTCTCTCCTTCTCTCTCTCTCTCTCGTATCCTATTACTGCATCTTGCTAACTCAGCCATTCTGGATGTCACTAACTCGGCTTCTTCTCCGGAGCCTTTGTGCTCCACTGTCTCTCAGATTAACTCATATCACAGCGGTGCCTGGATAGTGTGACGTGTGTGGTTGTGCTGCTGCCGTGGTCCTGCCAGATGCCTCCTGCTGCTGCTGCCATCATTAGTCATTAGTCATACTTCTACTGTTATTATACACATATGATTATTGTCACTCATGTATGCTGCCAGATAACTTTCAACATATTGTACCACAGTAGCCAGAACTATAACTTTAATATTATTACTTTAATTAATGTTGTTGTAAGCTACTGTCATTACTGTCTGTCCTGCATCTCTCTCTCTCTCTCTGTCTCTCTTTCTGTCTCATTGTTTCATACGGATTACTGTTAATTTATTATGCTGATTGTTCTGTACAACATCTATTGCACGTCTGTCCGTCCTGGAAGAGGGATCCCTCCTCAGTTGCTCTTCCTGAGGTTTCTACCGGTTTTCTTTCCCCGTTAAAGGGTTTTTTTGGGGAGTTTTTCCTTATCCGCTGCGAGGGTCCAAAGGACAGAGAGATGTTGTATGCTGTAAAGCCCTGTGAGGCAAATTGTGATTTGTGATATTGGGCTTTATAAATAAAACTGATTGAATTGATTGATAATAGTGTTTCAGTGTCTGTGCAGCTGTTGAGTCAGATCAGTTCCTCTCTCTCTAATTTGTGTTAATATTACACTATCTATATTTCTCCATCTTACTTTTTTGAGTATGTATCTCATTTACACAACAACCGTCATTAGAATTATTAATAGCGTTTCAGTGTCTGTGCAGCTGTTGAGTCAGATCAGTTCCTCTCCAAGTGAGGAGGTTTTTGTACATGTTGTATCACTGTGTGAATGGGTAGCTGTAACCACTCTGTAGACAGTAATAAACTCCTGCATCTTCAGTCTGAACTCCACTGATGGTCAGAGTGAAGTCAGTCCCAGATCCACTTCCACTGAAATGATCTGAAACACCAGACTGACGAGTTGTAGCCTGATCAATTAGAAGTTTGGGAGACTCTCCAGGTTTCTGAAGATACCAGTGAAGGTAGGTGCTCATATCTGAACTGGCTTTACATCTGATAGAGACTGTCTATCCTGGAACAACAAACTGAGATCCAGGAGACTGAAAGTTAATTCCAGAGTTGGGTATAACGCGTTACAAAGTCACGTAAGTAAGTAATCTTAAAGTAACGTAAGTAAGTAATCTTCTCAATCAACTCTAACTCTAACGCGTTACAGAGTACTCTAACGCGTTAGAGAGTAACGCGTTAGAGTACTTTGATTACTTTTTGCAATAACGAGTAGGCATTTGCCGGTTACCGGCGTCACGGTTTACCACGGTAAAAGAATGTCACGGTGTCACTAACGGCCCATTTTCTGTTCTGTCGGTAAAGCCCGACGGTGTAACCTATACGCTACGTTTCATAAATGGGAACTTCAAGAACTCAAAACTCAGAAATAACCCTGTGCCAGTAGTACATTTCAACTGGTACACACTCTGAACTCACGCATGTGCAGCCGCTGCAGTCAGCACAATAATTTGGGGGGGTGGAGTTAAGAAACGGCTTTATTAAACTTTTAACGGGTCTATATTAGCCTACACATTTAAACAACTGGTGTGATGATGCGTTGCACTGAGAAGAGATGCTTGGTACGTGCTGTCGCTCATGAAAGGTCAAATGAATATTAGCCTACCGTTTTAAAGTGTAGAGTGTGAAAATAGGATGACGCCCGTTTTATTCTTCTTCTTCTTATTATTATTATTGCGGTAATACCGGTTACCATGGTATTTTTGCCCACGGTTATCATACTGTCAAAATCTCATACCGGCACATGCCTAATAATGAGTAACCTAACACGTTAGTTTGCTGTTTGAGTAATCAAATACTTAAGTACATTTTCAAACAAGACATCAGTTACTTCCGTTACTTTTAGAATGCTGGTCCTTCAGCTCCGAAACAGCAACGGCTGTTTTTGGTTCTAATAACGGAGATAACGTTAAACCTATCAGTCCAAAAGAAGCCACGGAGCTTGTGGCTCGCTACGTGGTAGAAGAAATGCTGCCATTGTCTATGGTGGAGTCTCAATAGGTGGTGTAGGACTCGCTGACAGACAGGTCAGACTCAGGACTTGCATTATGCCTGGTACACACTACACGACTTTTCTGCCCGTTCTGAAAGTCACTATGTCACATTACACGATTGTGGAGTCATAAAATCCTGCCATGACTTGGCTGACAGACATGACACACTACACAGTGGTACTCACCAATTATCCCCGGTCGTCTTTCACAACGTGTGTGATGTCATCAGGTTATTCTTGACCTATTTTATTACTTTTTTATTTACAATTTTATTTACTTCGCCCGGTCTGCAAAACTAGAGGCCAATGTGTCTGCTCATGTGCCAGCCAACATGTTGTTGTAGTAACCTAAAAGCGTCAGCAGATGGAAGGAGCTACATTTGAAGCGCCATACGTAAACTATCAAGCTACTGTGTCTTCCACAGGAAGTTCTGACAAATGTTTCAGAATAAAAGCCTATTTAGAAAATGGAGGGATTCTCTCAGCCGAGGTTATAAGGAGCTTTTAATTTGAAACAAGTGTTGAGTTTGAAATGACGGTGTGATATGTTAACTTTACAAAGACAACGGAGCGGATAAAAAGTAAATATATAAACACACAGAGGGATTAATAAATAACGGACCATCTATAATGTAGTCTGTTTCAAATGAAGCTGGGAGCCTCTGCAGTTGTGGTGAGTAAAAGCCTCGCCACTATTTGTTAATGTTATTACTTTATGTCCGACCGTGAGGATGTACCATTGTTTGCTAGCTTGATGCTAATGACAGTAACGTTAACTCAGCGGGTTGACAAAGTGCCTCTGCTGTTTCACACCATCATTTCCCCCTTTTATGCTGTGTTCCCACCAAACGCGAATTCGCAAATTCACACATCAAGATTACATACAAAGTCAATGCAAAGACGCGATTAGAGGCGAAATCGCGCCGGGCGGCGCAATGGATGTGTCTAGCGCAACGCGATGAACGCGATGGACGCGATAGAGGCATCTAGCTCAGCGCGCTAGACGCGAAATTTGTGTCCAACGCCTCATCGCTCGAGTTGAAAATATTGAACTTTTGAGGCGAGTTCACATGACGCTGTGCCACGAAAGCCAATCAGCGTTGAGATTCTCCCGACGTCACTGGCGTGTGTGAACAATGTCTAGTTGTTGACACAGCAATAAACTGCTACTTACCGGAGACAGATGGACAGACGCTCCGCAGCTGATGTGGAGCGCCTGTAGTTGGTGTCCTGCCGGGAGATCCTGGCGCCAGCCCTCACCAACAGGTCCTCAAACTGGGCCCAAGTCAGCCTGAAGTACCGCTGAAAGCGGCTGTCATCCAGACGGAGTTCCTGGAGGAGGTGGTGAAACTCGCCGAGCTGGATGCGCTTCTGCAGGATAGGGTGAACCCACAAACGACGGCGTTTGGCCCTCCAATGCATTTGGGACTTCCAGAGCAGGTACAAAGCAGCGATGGTGGTTATCTCAGCCATGGTCGTCAGTGGCTACCCGGAGCTATATGATACTATGTGTCTACTCTACAGAGACCGCAACAAAAACGAGTAGGCTTGGGTGAAAGATGCCGAGGAGACTGGTCTACTTGGTAAGTTCTGTAAATATGTGTCTTTAATTAGTTTGCAGAATGGTTGTACTATGAACGTTAGCACTAGCTTAGCTCCAGTTAGCACAGCCAGCTTCCCTGCTACTCGCGCGAATGACGCAATAACGCAAATTAACAAAATGGTCAGGCGTCCAAACTCGGGCGTTACAGGTGGCGCGTTACTCACATTACGAGCAAGTAAATCGCGTTCATCGCGTTTGGTGGGAACACAGCATTACTCTGTGTGGTAACATCCCTAGAGGAATTATTAAAAATGCTGGGGTGTTGTTGTCATACAGGTGTCTACGGCAGCAGATCATTCTGTGTTTCTACTGGTCAACTTCTACTGGTCTGTGATGGGAGAATTGGATCTCAGTGAAGGGCAAGTGGTCCATAACTTTAATTTTGGAGACAAAAAAATCTAGGCTTAGCGCCCTGTGGTCCATTGCCCAATAGGAAATGTAGAATACTCAAAAGTACTTTAAAAGTGCTTGAGTTACTTTTCTCAGGGAGTAACGTTGGAAGTACTTTAAAAGTAATTGAGTTACTTTACTCAGTAAAGTGTGGTGACCCAGCTGTTTTGACGTCATTTTCCATTCACAAATCCAGCCGTTCACGCCCATCTCTCATTTCCATTCATCCAATAACCGTACGCCACCAACCCTGCGTAGTAATTCAAAACCACCCAATCACTCGCGTTTCACTACTGTGGAGAAACACAGACACACCAGACACACGCTGACAACTCTTACCTGTAAAATAAAATGTAAAATACAAGGAAGAAAAATGAAACTGTGTTGTGTTGTAAATGTTTAATTGTGAATTGTATTTTGGACTACTCATTCAAGCAAGTGTGGTTGTACGGGTTTAAGGTCTGTTTGTTTTGAGTTTGAAGTATTATTATTTGTCAGACCCGACTGTGACTGCCCCACTTTACTTACTTTTAAATTAACCATTACCCAACTCTGGTTAATTCATACATCTGCGCTGAATCAATGACAGAGCTACCTTAGCTGTAACCTACGCGAAAGACTGACGTGCACCTCCCCAGAATTGTAACTACACGTCGCGGTGACACAGACCTCCTGTCTGTCGCTGGTTACTGACACCATTTCCCTCAGTGGAAACTAAGCTTTTATTTACTTGTATTTCACAGATAAGAAACAATAAATTGTGAAGACAGTAAAGGCTCCACTAAAATAGCATTTTAAGTCATGTGTGTAATCTATGATAGATTACTATCCTTCAGAGACTGTTACTTTGGGATTCATCCAGGTTTCATATGAGAAGAGGAAATCTCCGCTCATTGCTAAGCTAATTTATACACTTTAAAATGCAATAGACTTGCGCTAATAAGGTTAGCATTTTGTATTTCTTTGGATACGTGTTTCGTATGACGGTTGTTTTGTCGGTGAATCCTGTGAGTTGTAATGGAGCCAAATTGTGTGCCGTTACCTTTTTTAAATGTCGCTGTTTTCACCAGTTTAATATGAGAGGAGTAAAAGATTGCTAGTAGCTAGGCTAATTTATACAATGTAAAATGCCGTAGGTTTGTGCTAATAACGTTAGCATGTTGTATTGTGGGGAAAATGTATCCAGATGAAGACAAGTGTTTGTCTGTGAGTGCTGCGATTTATAGTGAAGCCAATTTCTGTACTAGTGTTTGAAATTATCGCGATAAAGCCATATTTAATGTGTGTTTTGGGTGTGTTTTGAATCAACTAAACTTAACAGCGCTTCACAGAAACCTCCACCGCCGAGTAGTGTTTTGGAGGTGTAACTGCAGAGTGACACAGACACACCACCGCACAAGAAAAAATGCTCACAACGACGTGCGTAGGTTAAGTGCGTAGGATCTACGCACAACCGTAACTCTTGCTTGAGTCAAGATGATTTCTCTTGATGAATCTGGAAAACATGAAAAAGAGCATAAGGGTTATTGAGAGAAATCCAGTTTGGAGAAAGATGATCAACATCCAGGCAGAAGAGTATCATTTTCTTTAACATGGAGAACAGATGGAAGAAGGTAAATGCTGCTTGTAATGGGTTATGAATGATGGTGAGAAGCTGTGATCGAGAAATTAATTTGATTTCCAGCAAGATCATTTTTTGTCATCTCACTTGTTTTGACAAATGTTCATTTGATGTTAAAGCAACAATATTGAAATGTTCGATCTAACTGATGACAACGTGTGTGTGTGTGTGTGTGTGTGTGTGTGTGTCCTCAGTGAAGTGTATCAGTCTCTGCAGTAGCTTCCAGCTTTAGCAGTCAGTTCTGTTTCTGTTCAGTCTGACTGAGGGAGGTTTTTGTACCAGTGGCGATTGCTCTAAGACTGCAAGGGAAGCTCAGCTTCCCCTAAAATGTCAAAACATAAGTGGTCAAATATGTACTGTTGTGTTTACATTCATTTCATTGCGTCCAAAGACTTCAATGGGGAAGCATAGAGTGGGTTGTTCCACTGCAGCAAAACTAGACAGTCATTGGATAAATGCTCGGTTTTGTCCCGCCCATCGGACGCTCAGCGTCTCTGGGGGTCTATGGGGCAGTGGGCTGGCCTTGGCTGGCCTGGACGCTGGGCTTCTGCACGATGACTGGATGATCTGTCTGAGGCTGAATCCCTTTTTGATTGACAGCGAAATGAGCGAATCAGCGATCTTGAAATATAAACCACCACCGGAGCGATTTTCAAGTTTCATTCCGCTGTTCCGAATTGATGTGGAGACTTTTGCAATCCTCTTAGTGACTTTTTCTTTGTTAACAACAACTAGCGACAATACTAGCATCTTTTTCTGGTGTTATTGGAGACTGTACTCGTGTTTGGAGACTCTGACTTCTGTCGCTCTGCAGTTACTGTCCCCAACGAGCAGCGGGTGCTGCTGTGAGCCCCTCCACCGTCCCAAAGCACTCACAGGTGGTCACACTAGCCTCGCGCAGCAGCCCCAGCTAGCGAGCGAGCTAGCAAGCTGCACATAATGGCAGACAATTTAAATATTGTCGACCGGATTTTGGCGAAGCCAAACAGCAGGGCAGATCAACACCTCAGATTGATTTGGTGCAAAGGGTGGGGAAAAGTAACAGTTCTTTTCACCCATCTGAAAATCCTTGAGGTGTGTTTTGCTGTGGTTCTATGGCATGAGTGTGGTTGAAAAACAGCTTCAATTAAATGCTCCTTTTATAAGTTACTGCCTCGCTACAATATGACAACTTTTATGATGTAAACTTAAAGTGAGCTTCCCCTGTTTGAAAGACCAGCAGCCGCCACTGTTTTGTACAATGCTTTTTCACTGTGTGAACACATCCTGACTGTTAACGGTGAATTCACTCTTACAGTAGTAAACTGCTGCATCTTCAGTCTGGACTCCACTGATGGTCAGAGTGAAGTCAGAGTTTGATCCACTGCCTGTAAAACGATCTGGAATCCCTGATACTCATCTGTTACCATAGTTAATGAGCAGTTTAGGAGTTTCTCCATCTCTCTGTTGGTACCAAAAGATGTCTTCGACATCATCTACTCTGTGACTGGTCCTACATGTGATGGTGATGGAGCCTCCCACAGCAGAGCTCACTGCTCCAGGCTGAGTCACTGTGACCTGACCTCTGGACTCTGAGGATACAGAGACACAAACATAAAGCAGCATCATGGTTTTGTCAGCTTCATTTCAGAGGGACAGATGTTGATAGAGGAGAGGAGTTTGATTCTCTGGACTTTACCTGTGAAGCAGCAGCAGAGGAGAGTCCAGATGAGGACGGAGATCAAAGTCATGTTTTGATGAGGAGGATTTCTGTGGCTTCTGTTGTCATGAAGGACAGCTGTCAGTCATCCAGTGTTCAACTCTCAGGACTATAAACTCTCCCAGAGCACTGGAGCATGGTGCTGCTGATGCAAAGTGGCTCTCTATGGAAATGCTCTGACTGACTCCAACAGGGACTTGATATTTTCCTGATCATAATGAGGCTGACAACATTTTTCATAAAATAAAGACATTTTTCTGCTTTAGAGTATGTCTTTACTTGCACATAAAGTTTATTCTAATTAACACCTACAAATATTTTACTAAGCAAGACAATACTGAAGACATTTCCTTTTTGTGGGAGGCAATTTTATTTAAAATAAAAAGATAAAAACAACTGTCTCTGTCAATATATGATGGCTTCATTTTACAGTGGAAAACTAAGTAGGCAGGATTAATGTGAGCAATAAGATTCAGTGGAGTTAATGTTAAAATGACCTTTGATGAGTCTACAGCAGCCTGAACATTCTTTTAGAGCATCAATGTCATCTTAAATGTTTTTGATTAACTTTAATATAGAAAATATTCACATTCAGGTGTTTTTGCAAAACCTGAGGCTGAGAGGAAAAACAAGATGACAAAAGTGGAGCCCTCATTGGTTACTGTTTATAAACTGGATGGAAACATTTTGCAAGAGACTTGAAAGAAAATGTCAGGATCCATTTTCCTAACCCTATAAAAGAGTCACAGTTGAGTACAAATTCAGTGATACAGTTCAACACTGTTTATGTTTTTCAGACACATCAAGAAAATAATCCCACAAAACCCTGAGCAAATAATTGGGAAAAAATGTGTTGATATTAGATCATCTATATTAACCTGCCTGTTGAAGAGCTGACATCAACCTCTGACCGTGTTTGAGTAAAACTTTGACAAAGAAGATTGTCAAAATGTAATGATGAAGCCTGTTTTAGTTTTTTAGTTTCTCTGCAGCTGTTGAGTCAGATCAGTCTGATCAGTTCCTCTTTAGCTGAAGGAGGTTTTTGTACGGCGTTGTATCACTGTGTGAACGGGAAGCTGTTATGCTGCTGACAGTAATAAACTCCTGCATCTTCAGTCTGAACTTCTCTGATGGTCAGAGTGAAGTCAGTCTGACGTGCCGTTGCACTAAAACGATCTGAAACTCCGGGCTGGCGTATTGTAGTATCATAAATTAAGAGTTTAGGAGCTTCTCCAGGTTTCTGAAGGTACCAGTCAATATCATCACCTATAAGTGTACTGCTTTTACATCTGATGGAGACAGTCTGTCCTGGAACAACAGACTGAGATCCAGGAGACTGAGTCAGGATGATTTCTCCTGATGAACCTGGAAAACATGAAAAAGAGCAAAAGGGTTATTGAGACAAATCCAGTTTGGAGAGAGATGATCAACATCCAGACAGAAGAGTATCATTTCTTTAACATGGAGAACAGATGGAAGAAGGTAAATGCTGCTTGTTTCAGTGTTTCTCCATCATAGCAGAACATCATTGAGGTGAACCTGGTTGCATCCTGAAGCAAAGTTTTCAGAAGAGAGTCTCACCCTGAACAAGGAGCCCCAGGGTGGCCAGCAGTAGAATCAGTGACATCATCATTGTGCTGTCAGCGTGTCAGTGGCTCTGAAAGGCCTGGACAGCCACTGATCAACACTGGTCTCTTAACAGCAGGGAGCAGAGGCAGGACACATATGCAAACACACAGAGTCAGTCAGCTGTAGCTGTCCTCAACATATCATGGTGTTCATATCTCAGTGGTGATAGCATTGATTATTTCTATGTTTCTCTACATTGTCACTGAAAAAAAAAATCGTTTGGCTTCCTCCAAGTAAATACAGTTGACTCTGTTTGTAAGAATTTGTTAATATTTATAGTGTGACATAAAAAGGTTTCACACCAGGACACTGATTTTGTTTTGCTCGACATCATGTTCATTCTCTTAGCGGAGGGATTAACATTAATTTAAACACTTTTGAGAAAATGGAAAGCTCCAGTGTCTTCAATTAATACTTGTCGTAAATTTGAAAAGCAGAGGAAAGTACATGGAAGAGCTGCTTCAATTACTGTCCACATTATTAACTAGAGGAAGGAAGCTGCAGGTTTTTCATGTATAATTGAATATCATCTGTGTAGAAGATGATTTTACTATGGTGTTACTTGAAGAGATTGTTTGAGATTTTTATGTTTTATATATTTTTAAAGTTTAATTGTTAAAGTGTTCAGATGTTTCTATTTTATCATCTGTTCAATCTGCCCTCAGAACTTTCGAACAGACATTGACTCTTGAGCAGCATTTGAAGTGTTTGATACACCTCTGTATTTTTCAGTCAGATACAAAATAAAATGTTGTGCAGGTGTGCCTCAAGCTAAGATGAAGATTTCACTGCACTTACTTATTTGTCCATTTACTCTGTTGTAACTGTGTTTTGCCATGTCTTTCACATCCATGCATCACTAACCAGTGGTCCAGTGGGCTGTCATATGGCCTTTGACCAGGTCCTTAAAAAGATCTCATATCACTGTCTTCATTTTTGTTGCTCGCTTCCTCCTACAGAAAAAATCCAGTTCAAGAAACTTGTGATCACTTTTAGAGGTCTACACAGTCAGACACCCTCCTACAGTATAATAATGATGTTATACAGGCCTAAACATGAGGAGGTCAGAAACGTCTCATGATCAGGGCTTGTTGGTTTTCAAAGTATCGTTATACTGTGTGATGTCTTGTGAAAACTCACATACAATGGTTTGTATCATATCTAACAACTTAGTGCTTAAAGTTAAGTTGTGAGCAGTTTAGGAGTTTGTTGACAATGTGCCTTAAAATATGTCAAAGTTCATGTAAGAGCCAAATATGTCATTCCACTCAGCAGACATGAATTGTATTTACTATGGATGTACACTGGTAGCGCTGTACTGGCACTTGGAGCACCAGTGTATAAAGGTAGGAACAACATTGTTTCTGTCAGGTGTTTCAGCCCGGAAGAGCAAAAGGCTTTTGACCACTGTGGCGAGGTATAATGTACAACGTGCTGTGTGTTCAGTTTGAATAAAGGATAAAGAAATGGACATTTACTGAATCTGTGTTTTGTTGGAATGAATAAATACGATGGTTGTTCTGCAACTGGAACCTGCAGTTTATTGTCTAAACTCGACACAGCCAAGAAAGTTGTGGCATCAACCGTGCAAAGCACGTCAGCCAGGTGAAGCTGGGTGAAACATCCATTTAGCTCCTACAGTTCACTTGGTTTCACATGATACTGGACACTGGTTTCCTGGAGGACCTGTTTAAAAATAAGTATATTTGTAGTGCTATGTATATTGGTTTCATTCATTCATTCATTCATTCATCTTCTAACTGCTTCATCCTCTTGAGGGTCGCGGGGGGGCTGGAGCCTATCCCAGCTGACATTGGGCGAGAGGCAGGGTACACCCTGGACAGGTCGCCAGACTATCACAGGGCTGACACATAGAGACAAACAACCATTCATGCTCACATTCACACCTACAATTAACCTAGTCCCCAATCCGCATGTCTTTGGACTGTGGGAGGAAGCCGGAGTGCCCGGAGAGAACCCACGCTGACACGGGGAGAACATGCAAACTCCACACAGAAGGGCTCCCACGCCCGGGATTGAGCCAGCAACCCTCTTGCTGTGAGGCGAGAGTGCTAACCACCACACCACCGTGCCGCCCCTATATTGGTTTCATTTGCTTGAAAAAGAAAAGTGTCCTGTGGAAAGATTTAGGAAAGTTACGGTTTTAAATCTAAATGTGTGTGTGTGTGTGTGTGTGTGTGTGTGTGTGTGTGTGTGTTTGTCATCAGTGAAGTGTATCAGTCTCTGCAGTAGCTTCCAGCTGCAGCAATCAGTTCAGTTTCTGTTCAGTCTGAGTGAGGGAGGTTTTTGTACGACGCTTTTTCACTGTGTGAACACAGCTTGACTGTTGATGTAATGATAACTCTGACAGTAGTAAACTGCTGCATCTTCAGTCTGGACTCCACTGATGGTCAGAGTGAAGTCAGAGTTTGATCCACTGCCTGTAAAACGACCTGGAATCCCAGATGCTCGAGTGCTGGCATCGTAAATGAGCAGTTTAGGAGTTTCTCCATCTCTCTGTTGGTACCAGGCTAAGTAGTGATAAATGCCTCCAAAATAAACCTTTGGATTGGTCTGACATGTGATGGTGACGGAGCCTCCCACAGCAGAGCTCACTGCTCCAGGCTGAGTCACTGTGACCTGACCTCTGGACTCTGAGGATGCAGAGACACAAACATAAAGCAGCATCATGGTTTTGTCAGCTTCATTTCAGAGGGACAGATGTTGATAGAGGAGAGGAGTTTGATTCTCTGGACTTTACCTGTGAAGCAGCAGCAGAGGAGAGTCCAGATGAGGACGGAGATCAAAGTCATGTTTTTGATGAGGAGGATTTCTGTGGCTTCTGTTGTCATGAAGGACAGCTGTCAGTCATCCAGTGTTCAACTCTCAGGACTATAAACTCTCCCAGAGCACTGGAGCATGGTGCTGCTGATGCAAAGTGGCTCTCTATGGAAATGCTCTGACTGACTCCAACAGGGACTTGGATTACTCTGATGATGCTGATTATCAGTGGATCAATCACTTTATCAAAGTATTGATTGGGAATGTGTCAGTGATCATTTGTATGTGTCTGTAGTTTGAGTTTGATGAGCAAATTTGTTTCAGAAAATTTCATGAATTTCCTCTACCATACAAATCAACTTCACAGTGAAACAATTTTACTCTTCAACAAGATTACTACTTTTCAGTTATCATAATCTACAACAAACAAAAGTTCATAATAATCATTTATGTTTGTCAGAGTTTACGGGAGAGTTTTTCTGTAGAAATGTTCATATGTCTTAGCAGTCTGTCAGATAGAAATATTCTTAAACTTTCAGTCCAACTACTGGGTCAAAGAATCTCATAGGTTTTATTGATCTTTCTCAAAAATTAACAATCTTCACACAATGCATGTCTTGAAAGAATATCTTCAAAGATGGCTGTTGTTTGAACGACATGCTCGATGAGTAGGACTGATTTGATGAGTTTTAATATGTAATTCAGATGTTACAACGTTCACTTTGAATGAACAAAGTGAGCACACAACCAAGTCTTTTCCTTTCTTTTTTAGACAAGTTATTTTTAAGACACCTCACACTGATGTCAACCATTTTTTATCAGACAGAGGCAGATTAAACATGAATACATCAGAGGAAAAAAAATGCCACATTGAACTTTTTGGGCTCTAGTTTCGCAGACCGGGCGCTGCGGAGGTGCAGCGCACCTGCGCTTCACCAACTGGGTGTGGCCAGGCGGATTTTGTAAGTTTGGCACACCGTGCGCCTGGCGCAACTACTCCTCTTTCCCACCTCCGTCCCTCCTACCGGCGCAAGTCGGAAAGAGGGAGGAGAGAAGGCGTGGATTGGGTTTTACACACATCACACCAATCAAATGAGCCCCTCTCCTCGCCCTTAAATGCGCCGCGCGAAGGCGTAATGAGAGTTTACTCAATTCGCCATGGCCATGGCTGATTGCAGATAGTTGCATTGAATAGTGGTTTTGTGGCTATTTATTGCATTGTTAATGTGCCTGATATTCTGGAAACCTGCCTGTGACGTTTTGGTGACGTGTGCGCACTGTCCGCTGGTCAGCCAAACTTCGGCTTACACCGGCTGCGCTCCGCCTACACTGACAGTAGACCTTGTTTCAGCTGGCGAGCTTTTAGCGCACCTTCGGCGAAGCCTTTTGGCACGAAACTGTCACTGCGCCAAGCTGGATCTGTCGACACCTCCCCCTGCTGCGCCGCCACACCCATCTCAGCGCACCTCGGGCTGCCAAACTACCAAACCGAGCGCGTCTTGGGTTGCGCTGCTCGAAACTAGCTCTGCCCGGGGTTCGCCACCCTGCGCCACCCTGCACTGCGCCGGGAAACTAGAGCCCTTAATCTTTAGTACTGAAACCTGTCTGTTGTGACGGATCAGCAGTGATGCCTGTCCGTTGCCATGGTTACTGAGTTCAAACAGGGAAGTGAAACTTTGAAGACCAGTTTCATACAATCTGAAAAGGACCAATAAAACCACTTGCATCCTCTGTTGCAACCAACAGGATGGAGTTTAGATTAGCTCACATGAATTTTATGAATCTGTCTCTCTATAGTGGGTCGAGCTATCCCCACCCTGACGGTGCTGACCCCCTCCAGTGAGGAGCTGCAGCAGGGGAAGGCCACGCTCATGTGTCTGGCCAACAAGGGCTTCCCCTCAGACTGGAGTCTGGCCTGGAAGGTGGACGGCAGCAGCAGCAGCAGCTGGGAGGAGAGCAGGAGCCCTGGGGTGCTGGAGAAGGACGGCCTCTACAGCTGGAGCAGCACCCTGAGGCTCCCTGCAGACCAGTGGAGGAAGGTGGGCTCTGTGACCTGTGAGGCCACCCAGGGCTCCCAGACTCCACTCTCAGAGACACTGAGGAGAGACCAGTGTTCCCAGTCCTGACCTGACTCACTGGGACTCTGCTGCTGGTTTTACTCTGCTACTGCTCTCAGTCTGCTCTCTGTCTCTCTCATGACGTTTCAGTGTGAACATGTTCTTGCTTGTGTTGATGGTTTCAATATCTCAAAGCAATAAAGATTTGATCAAATGTATCATATGAGTGCCATCATGTGACTTCATTTCTTGGACATATGTTATATATTAGGAGCATTACTCAAACTAATGCACAAAAGCCACAACAGTAATGAGTCTTTCTTTTCCAGACTAATTTTAATGGGTTTCAGACTGTGGATATTCTTCTACTGCAGTTCCAATAATAGATCAATCAGTTTCTTTAATTAACAATACACATGGTTAGACCATCTTAACAGTAAAACCCAGAGCTCTCTGTTATTACTGATGTCTGTCCTTGAATACATTTCCCCTGTTTGTGTGTTGTTAAATTCTACCTAGAAATTATTGTGCAGATTTTAATTCAAAAGTCTTAACTGTCAGAGGGTTTTTGGGATTAGAAATAAAAAGCAGTGTATCATCTGCATAAAGTCACATAACATGAATTTTTTTTGAATATTTTTAGATTTTCCATTATATCATATTGAAATGAGACACAGTAACTTCAATAGAGGACATGATGTGAAAGAGATGAGAGGACAGTCTCTGTCTCTTGCTGTCTGACAGCAGATTCAATACTTATGTAACACACATATTTGTGTAGATATAGTTACATCAAGTCTGTCACTTATATCTCTTGTATTTTTATGATTCCAGATGATATAAAGCTATTTTTCCATAATATACGTGTACATTTACATGGGTAGCAGTAGCTCAGTCTGTGGGGACTTGGCTTGGGAACTGGAGGATCGCATTGGAGTGGGGACTGGAAGCTGAAGAGGTGTCATTAAGCAAGGCCCCAATCCATAACTTTCTCGGGGCGCCTGTCCACCGGCAGCCCCCTCACTGTCACATCTCTCTATTAATGCATGTGTATGGGTCCTGTTTGTGCATATGTCTGTATTTCCGGCCTCTGTGTATGTGTGTGTGTGTGTGTGTAATCTGTAAAAGAACAACTGAGTGAAAAAATTGAATTCCCCAGTGAGGGACTATTGGACAGATGTGTAGGTAATGTTTGGGTGACTTTTATTATAAATGTTTTTGATGCTGATCTGTGTCTTTGTGTTTCCTTTTAATAGCATAAAGCTCAAACTGCTGTGATACAGTGTGAAGCTGAGGTCAAAGGTCATTACCAAGTCTTTTCTCATGAACCGTCCAAGCTTGGCTCCTCTTGATTTATTGGAAAATCAGATGAGATTATAATGGGTTATGAATGATGGTGGGAAGCTGTGATCGAGAAATTACTTTGATTTCCACCAAGATCATTTTTTGTTGTTTCACTTGTTTTGACAAATGTTTCATTTGATGTTAAAGTAACAACAGTTAAGGTGTTGTGCCAAATTTCTTTTCATTTTCTTATTTATTTATTTATTTATTTATTTATTTTATTTATAGATTTTTTTCTTTGTTTGTTTGCTCCCTTCTGTTTACTCATTTCTATTATTATTATTATTCCATTTGCCTGTCTGACAATTATAATATTTATGATTATTATTATTATTATCAATATTATTATATATATTATATACATATATATATATATATATATATATATATATAATACCGTTTTTCTTACTCTCAAATCACACACACACACACACACACACACACACACACACACACACACACACAAAACCACAAATGTTGTTGTTGTTGTTGTTTGTTGTTCACACTTGGTTTGTGTGTCCTGTAATGTCACTGTAATGTCATATTGCACAATAAAATTAATTAAAAAAAAAAAAAAAGTAACAGTTAAATGTTCAATCTAACTGATGACAGTGTGTGTGTGTGTTTGTGTGTGTGTGTCCTCAGTGAAGTGTATCAGTCTCTGCAGTAGCTTCCAGCTGCAGGAGTCAGTTCAGTTTCTGTTCAGTCTGACTGAGGGAGGTTTTTGTACAACGCTTTTTCACTGTGTGAACACGTACTGACTGTTGATGTAGTGTCCACTCTTACAGTAGTAAACTGCTGCATCTTCAGTCTGGACTCCACTGATGGTCAGAGTGAAGTCAGAGTTTGATCCACTGCCTGTAAAACGACCTGCAATCCCTGATTGTCGAGTGCTGGCATAGTATATGAGCAGTTTAGGAGTTTCTCCATCTCTCTGTTGGTACCAGGTTAAGTAGTTAGAGCTATAAACATTCAGACTGATCCTACATGTGATGGTGACGGAGCCTCCCACAGCAGAGCTCACTGCTCCAGGCTGAGTCACTGTGACCTGACCTCTGGACTCTGAGGATGCAGAGACACAAACATAAAGCAGCATCATGGTTTTGTCAGCTTCATTTCAGAGGGACAGATGTTGATAGAGGAGAGGAGTTTGATTCTCTGGACTTTACCTGTGAAGCAGCAGCAGAGGAGAGTCCAGATGAGGACGGAGATCAAAGTCATGTTTTTGATGAGGAGGATTTCTGTGGCTTCTGTTGTCATGAAGGACAGCTGTCAGTCATCCAGTGTTCAACTCTCAGGACTATAAACTCTCCCAGAGCACTGGAGCATGGTGCTGCTGATGCAAAGTGGCTCTCTATGGAAATGCTCTGACTGACTCCAACAGGGACTTGGATTACTCTGATGATGCTGATTATCAATGGATCAATCACTTTATCAGAGTGTAGTTAGAAATATCTCCAATTTGATATATGTTTTACAACTTCATAACTTTTGTTTGAAAATGTTTGATTTAGGCACCTAAGGGCCAGCTGGAACATTTCAAAAAGTCTTTTATTCCCTGTTCCATGCAGGCATTGAACATAGAACAGCTGCATCAGGGAACATTTATTTAATAAGAACTGCTTTCTTGCATTATTTATAGAACTTATTTTCTGCTACCTCATTTATTTGCACGACTGTATATTGTATGCTGTACACTCTATGTTTTTAAAGGTGTGCTGTGTGCATTGTATCTACTTTTGGTGCACTAGAAGCCAAATACAAATTCTATGCAGGTTGCCAATGACATCATTCTAATCTTATCAAGTCTAAAATCTTTTGTATTATTTTAATTAACCGCTGTAGAAAATTAACAAAAATTGTATTTGAAATTAAAAAACATATCAAAAACATGCAATCTGGAATTCTGTGTCTCTGTGTTATTGTCAGTTTTCATGTTTTTGGCAAGATCTTACAAACAGAGACTGATTTTAGTGAGTTTGTTTGTGTCAAAGTCAGAGAGCCGTGTCTCTCTACAGTGAGAGGTTTTTGTACGGCGGCTCAATGAGTTTGTATCACTGTGGTGGACTTTTGGTGGAGGAACCAGACTGGATGTTGGGCGTAAGTTTCTTCACAAATACTAGATACCATATTGTTATGTTTTAAATTCTGCTTTGTAATATTTGCAGTAGATTAAAAAAGACTCTTGTTTTGTTTAGTTTATTATTCATGTTTTTATTTCTCCTCCTTAACGATGGAGAGTAACTCACAGTGGCTTCACAAAATTCCATCACACTGGGATTTTAAAAGAGCTTGAAATATAAAGATGATAAAACTGCAAACCTGTTTTTCAAATGTTTTCTGAGATTATATGTAAATTTTCCTCCTAAATAATACCTGTTTTTAGAACAAATTCAGAATCAGTTGTTAAATATTGTTGAACAGAGTGAAGATAAAAGTAGGTATTAGAAAATGTGCAAGATCACTTCATTTTGTCATCTAGTGTTTTAGATTTTGAAAACCTTTTGAACACTTTTTTTTTTTAATGATGACTGAAATCCACATGAAGAACATTTGATTGTAATCTGTTTAATTTCTATTTTTGGTTCTGTCTCCACTAAATATGCCATTAATACGTAATGGTTAGTCAAGGTTTTGGATAAGAAAGAATTTTTCCAAATTCTGATATTTTCTGTCCAGTGTAGTTTGATATATTTGAGGTCATTCTGTATGATGATTCTCTCTGTGTGATTTGCATGAGAGGCTTCTTAAAGGGAAGTGAAACAATGTGTGAGTGAGTGACTGATGGAGCAGAAAAACCATCTGACAGAAACTCCTTAAAGGAGAAAATATCTGTGTGGTCCCTGTCCTCTAAGCTGACTGGTGTCTCCTAGGTGATGTCCGTCCCACCCTGACTGTGCTGACCCCCTCCAGTGAGGAGCTGCAGCAGGGGAAGGCCACGCTCATGTGTCTGGCCAACAAGGGCTTCCCCTCAGACTGGAGTCTGGCCTGGAAGGTGGACGGCAGCAGCAGCAGCAGCTGGGAAGAGAGCAGAAGCCCTGGGGTGCTGGAGAAGGACGGCCTCTACAGCTGGAGCAGCACCCTGAGGCTCCCTGCAGACCAGTGGAGGAAGGTGGGCTCTGTGACCTGTGAGGCCACCCAGGGCTCCCAGACTCCACTCGTAGAAACACTGAGGAGAGACCAGTGTTCCCAGTCCTGACCTGACTCACTGGGACTCTGCTGCTGGTTTTACTCTGCTACTGCTCTTAGTCTGCTCTCTGTCTCTCTCACGATGTTTCAGTGTGAACATGTTCTTGCTTGTGTTGATGGTTTCAATATCTCAAAGCAATAAAGATTTGATCAAATGTATCATATGAGTGCCGTCATGTGACTTCATTTCTTGGACATATGTCATATATTAGGAGCATTACTCAAACTAATGCACAAAAGCCACAACAGTAGTGAGTCTTTTTTTTCAGACTAATTTTTCAGACTGTGGATATTCTTCTACTGCAGTTCCCATTATAGATCAATCAATTTATTTTGGTAACAATGCACATGGTAAGACATTTCTAATAGTACAACACAAAGCTCTCTGTTATTACTGATGTCTGTCCTGGAAGAAATTTCTCCAGTTAAGTTTGTGTGTTAATTCTGCCTAGAAATTATTGTGCAGATTTTAATTCAAAGCTCTTAATAATAAGAGGAACAGTGTATCATCTGCATAAAGTCACATAACATGAATCTAATTTGAGATTTTCCACCAAATCATATTTAAATGAGACAGAGTAAGGCCCAATCCCAATTCCTATCTTAAAGGGAAATTTCGGTTTATGTCAACCTGTCTTCTATCGTCCTAAATTTGTTTCAAGTGACTAGTGACATAGAAATAATAGTTAGCATGTTAGCCGTTAGCCTAGATACAGCCATAGCGTCAGACCTGTTAAAACGTAATTGAACGGGCATCCTTTCAGGTGCAAAGTTAGTCCACTAAACAAGCTTTTTCTCCACAAAGACCGCCTCATATCGTTAGGATAAATGTCAGAGAACCTGTCTTACCTTAGTGGTGTGGTGCCATGTTTGTTGTTTACCATTTAGCTAAGGCTGCAACCGGTCCCATTCCTTGCAACAGAGGTATTCCTCTTCTGTGGGCATTGGGGTACAGCATTCACAGGTAACGTTACACCACCAATCTCCAGAGCTAAATCCTTCCAGCAGCCATTCCTCCTCTGTCGTCCTCTAACATTACCTGTTGTGCCTCTCTCTCTCTCCTCCTCCATTCTTCAATTTCACGAAGCTCTTCGTCAGTGTATTCTGGATAAAATAAATAAGGGCGGCCATAAAACTCGCCTCTCGATGTGGAAAGCCTATATACTAACATTCCACATTTAGGTGGTCTTCAGAGTTGTTGTCTTACCTTACAGTGTGTTTTCCATTTACCTCTGCTTCCCAAAGCGCGGCCACGCAAGAACAAGCAGCGATCTCATACCGTGCCTGAAATCTCACGAGAACAAGCCGCAGCAGCTGCAAGGCTGAACCGGACAGTAGCCTGAAAGGTTCATTCATTTATTTCATTAAAGATTTATAGAATAATGGCTGAGTTTGGAAGGCTTTAGCTCTGGAGATTGGTGGTGTAATGCCCACAGAAGAGGAATACCTCTGTTGCAAGGAATGGGACCGGTTGCAGCCTGAGCTAAATGGTAAACAACAAACATGGCACCACACCGGTAAGGTAAGACAACATGTTTGGATGTTGTTTTCTATATGTTCTCTGACATTTATCCTAAAGATATGAGGCGGTCTTTGTGAAGAAAAAGCTTGTTTAGTGGACTAACTTTGCACTTGAAGGTTGCCCGTTCACTTACATTTTAACAGGTCTGACGCTACAGCTGTATCTAGGCTAACGGCTAACGTGTTAACTATTATTTCTGTCACTAGTGACTTAAAACAAATTTAGGACTATAGGAGACGGGTTGAAATAAACCGAAATTTCCCTTTAACCCTCAATCTTAATTCTCAAGCTCAACTCTCAATCTCACTAGACCTCAACACCAAGTGTTAAGGGCTATCTTGTGACTTTAAAATGGGACACCCCTCAAAGGCAAACATGTCTTAAGACTGTCGGGGGCAGCAATATGCCAAAACTCCGTCCAGTCTGTCAATTCAAAGAAGAAGAAATATATGTCATCAGTAGTCGTCGATAAAAAGATGTGATGAGTTTTTTTTTTTCCCAACACTTTATTTCACTTCTTGTACAAAACAAGCAGTGACAGACATGAACAGAACAAATATGCCAGGGTTAAGAGAAAAGAAAAAGAAATAAAATAAACAAATAAATAAATAAAAAAGTTCAGCAGCTCAAACAATTAAATTGTTTACATATTTCCAGAGTCTTTATAGCTTTGGAGTTTGTGGAGTGCTGAATGGTTTCTAAGTATTGCTGCATTTCACTCATAAAAATTTTGAACAAGGGTTTTCTGTTACAAAATTTACTCTTATGAATATGGAATGTCGCTAAGATAATAGATAGATTAATGATATAGAATTGTTTTTGTTTTGAAATGCTGACATCATAAAATCCAAACAGCACATCTTTGTACAGTAGTGTGTGGTGGCAAAACTACTATTTAATGAACAGTTTAAAGAAAGTCTTCACACGTCGGCTGTCTTTCTTGAGTTTTAATAAGCATTCATGAATGGAGACACTCACACATACAACCGCATAAACAGTCAGTCAGTGAATGCCTAGCAAGTCCTCTCGCCCTGTTATCTTTATAGTTCCCATAACACATGCACATCAACAGTCAAAATATGTGGCGCCTTGACATTCCTAAAACACAACATCTCTTGAGACTAACAAGGACACTTGTTGTCCTCCCTGGCTCATAATCTTGGAGTCTGAGCCTCCCTGACTCGTGACCTTGGTGTCTCTCGCTGCTGTCACAGTAGGGGTTAAATGAGCACCACACATCATTAGGCTAGAAGTTCAGTTTCAACAAAACAGGTAACCTTCAGTGTTGGGCAAGCTACTTGGAAAGTGTAGTGAGCTAAGCCACTAGTTACTCTAATATTAAATGAAGCTTCACTACATCAAAGCTATTACCCTCAGAAATGTAGCAAGCTAAGCTACAGCAAAATGAAAGTAACTGGTGCAACTACATCCAAGCTTTTTACTAAATTGAACCAACTTCGTGCCAAGTCAGTGTTATCTTACTGATCAATGAAACTGTCAGTCAAACAGAGGTAGGTAAGAAAGCAGGTAAAAAAGTTAAGTTCAATTGTTTATTGAACAGTGAGCTGCACTAACTCCCAACACGACTCAAACCACAACAGCAAGAATGAAGACCTGCTTCAAACAGTCACAACATGGTCAAAAACGTACATACATGCATGTATGTATGTGTATGTACACTGCAAAAACTCAAAATCTTACCAAGAATATTTATTTCTAGTCAAAACAAATCTCATTACAATTGAAATAAGACTCATCACCTAAAAAGTAACTTGTTTTTAGACAATTTTTAGTTTTTTTTTCTTATTGCAAGCAAAAAAAACCAACTTGCTCCATGGGCAGATTTTCATACTTATTTCAAGTGAAAATTTGCTTGAAACAAGTATTTTTAAGTGTAAAGAGATTTGTTTTGACTTGAAATGAGGCTAGTAAACACATTTTAGTAAACACATTTTATAGTGAGCAGCATACACATGTCCCCTACAAATCCCAACCATGTTTACAAAGTTTGAATGAAGGAGAGGGACGCAAAGGAAATGGAGGCTGTGCATTGATCCTTTTGCCTCTGTCTGCAGGAACGAATAAAAATCCCATTCATGATGGGGTCAAATGGATTATGTGCATAATTAACCACAAAACAAGCAAATACTTCATCTTAATGACATATAACACTTATTATGCTTCAGCTGAATGCTCTAAGCAAATGACCATGTTGAATTGAAATTAGTTTATCACGTTAAATGTCCGAAATTGTATGAAATTGCTCCAATGCGTTAAACTAAACTTTGTGCATAATCACACAGCCTGATATGCCCTGGCAAACACGGTGGGACTGCTGTACAGACCGTTGGTCTTTCTTACCCTAACCCTGGTTATTTTCTGAAAGCACAGAGCAAAGAAATGTCTTTTTTTTCTGTCAGCAGGAGCGGGATTTCAACACCACGGATGGCGCGTACAAAGACTTGACAAGTGTCTCCTATAAATGTGTTTGCTGCTAGAGAAATTCTACATAATAAATGAAGACAGTGACATATTTTCAATAAAAAACAATGAGTTGAACATTCATTTCAAGCTTTTGTAGTACAAGGAGTTTCAGAATTGTGCGAGTGCGGCCGGAGAGCGGGCGGCAGTGTTTGATGCAGGAAACTCGATATGGACTTGAAAATCAGTTTCGGAGTGGGGATGGTTTGGAACAGCGGGGTTTCGGAATGGGGGGCTGTCCCCCGTCAGGTTCATGCGGAAGTGACTCTGTGTGGTGGCGGTGACAGTTTTATTTCAGTCCATAACAGAAATCCCGACCTCGTTTGAGCTTCAGAAATGATTTTGGAAATGTAGCTTGTGTGGACGCTACTGCGCTAAGTGATCAATAAAAAAGCTTAACTACTGAGAAGTTACTTGATTCAGAAAACAGCGACGCTACCACCAAGCTACAGAGAAATGTAGTTAAACTACAAACGTCCACTACTGTAGTGACGCTACTGCCTAACACTGTTAACCTTATACAACATATTATAGGTTAAATATGTTTAAATACCCGAATTTTGCAGCCTCCTGCCTATGACCAAATCACAGCCGTGACGATATACGAGTATAACATAACGAGCTCGAGTGTGATATTGCTTTTATACAACAGTTCAACGGTTAAATAAGCAAGGCTGATTAAGAAATGTTGAAAAATGAGGACAAAATAGATAATTTAGGCATTTTATTTGTCTTCTGCCCACAAAAATAGTTCCCTCAGGACTCTGCTGTCACCATTGTTATGTAACGCAGACATGGTGCGCCAGGCACTTACTCTTTATACACATTTATCTGCACGTTTCCATTAATTGTGCAGCCGGTGATTATGACTCTGGTGACTGCATGGTGGACTGTGGCTTCACAGGCACAGCCGACTCTGCCTTCTGATCTGACAGTATGTTGCTTTTCTCCAAGTCATTGAGCTCCGCTGATGAAACACTGACAAACCTGGATGTGTGCTCAGATGGATTCAGCTTCTCCTCTCCCTCATCTTCCTCTGAAGACCATTCATAGTTCAATTCAAAACTTATTTTAGGAAATAAATCCATATTTTTGGCTGTTTGACAGTGGATGAATTAATTAGCCTACAACGCAACTGCTGACCTAACTGACACTAACCGTCAGTTTTGATTTGATTGTTGATTGCAATCAGCTGTGAGGTGGAGTGATACATACACAGTGAAATAACCGTGATGTTGTGTCACGGTTTTACTGTCTCTCGACCAATCACATTGCAGGGCCGGAACTAACTGTTGTATAATACATAACATTACATTATTACCCAATTCACAGGCAGATATATACAAATACACTCATACACACATTCACACGAATTCTACTCACTGAGATATTAAATATACACTGAATGTCCATGTTGTATACAGTAACTGATACAAATGATCTAAAAATGCTATGATGCAGGTCTCAGAGCAAGACTATTAGACATGCTACAGAGGAGTGTTGATTGAGGCCACAATAAGAAAGCAGTAGTGATTATTCATTTAGAGTAAGAAAAGGGTGGATAGACTGATCCTCACTAAGGGTGGAACAGTTATGGCGATAACAGGTGTCAGTTTGGGGTTGGGGGAGATCTCACTAAAGTGGGTAAAGGGAGTTCAGGTTCAGTAGGTTGGATGAAGGTTTTAACATCCAGGTTTGTCATGCTTCTCAGCGAATTTATTTTTGCATTGTCAAGTGAGTTGATACTTTTTGTTCAAGATGTCTCAAGGAGTAAAGCTTAATTTAGTTTCTTGGAACTGCAGAGGTCTGCAACAGCCTAAAAAAATTAAACAAGTCATGAACAGAATAAAGGATATAGATTCCAAAATTGTATTTTTACAAGAAACTCATCTTTTAGATGAGGATGATAAAAAAATTAGGAGGAGGTGGCCAGGTGGTGTGTTCACAGCGTCATTCTCATCCAGGGCCAGAGGTGTTATGATTCTTATTCATAAAACAGTTCCATTTCAAGTGAAAAATATAATAAAAGATAAACTGGGGAGATACTTAATAATCCAAGGTTGTTTATTATCAGAAAATCTAAATTTAGTAAATGTGTATGGCCCAAATATCGATGATCCCAGTTTTTACATAGGTTTGTTTCTTACCCTCTCAACATGTGCAGGACAGTTTATAATAGCAGGAGATTTTAATTGCACTCTAAACCCTGGCATGGATAGATCCACAAGAATAGACCAGTCACATAATGGCTGTAGAACAACAATTCATCAATTCATTAAGGAATTAAGGTTGTTGGATATATGGAGAGAATTAAATCCACATGCGAAGGCTTACTCTTGTTACTCTAGCGTATTTCGCTATGTTCTCGAATTGATTATTTTTTGGTTTCTTCAGAATTGCGGTCCAGAATTCATAACTGCTTTTAAGATAATATTGTAGTCTCAGATCATGCACCATGTTGTTTAGAATATATAGATAAAAAATTGACAAAAGACCCAACTAGATTGCATTTTCAGCATAAATGGCTGCAAGATGAAGACTTTGTAAAATATATAGGAAAGCAGATAGATGAGTTCTTTGAAATTAATACTACACAAACATCAGCATGTACAAAGTGGGAAGCATTTAAAGCTTTTCTTAGGAGGTCATATTATCAGTTACACAGGCTCAAAATCAAAAAAGGCGCAGAAAATAAAAATTCTCCAAGAAAAGGTTTATGAGAAAAGTAATCCACAATTGGAAAACGAATTATTGATTTTGAGAGCTGAATATGAAAAGATGTCTGCATTCAGAGCTGCCTCTAGTCTTTTAAGATTAAAACAATCATTTTATGAACAGGGTGATAAAACTGGAAAATTATTGGCAAGGCAGATTAAACAATTAGAAACAAAAACATCAATTACAACCATAATATCTGAAGGAAATTCTATTGTAGATCCTGTAGAAATTAATGATGCCTTTAGAAGTTACTATGAGAAATTATATGATACAAATTCTGAAATTAATTTACAAAACCTAAATAAATTTTTATATGAACAATCTATACCATGTATCCTAAATGTAAATAAAGATGAATTGGAGCTAGATATCAACAAAGAAGAAAAAGGGCATGCTATTGATAATTTGAAATCAGGGAAAAGGGCAGGACCGGACGGTCTTCCAATTGATCTCTATAAAAAAAAATTCCACTAATTAACCCTGATAAGGCACACCTGTGAAGTGGAAACCATTTCAGGTGACTACCTCTTGAAGCTCATGGAGAGAATGCCAAGAGTGTGCAAAGCAGTAATCAGAGCAAAGGGTGGCTATTTTGAAGAAACTAGAATATAAAACATGTTTTCAGTTATTTCACCTTTTTTTGTTAAGTACATAACTCCACATGTGTTCATTCATAGTTTTGATGCCTTCAGTGAGAATCTACAATGTAAATAGTCATGAAAATAAAGAAAACGCATTGAATGAGAAAGTGTGTCCAAACTTTTGGCCTGTACTGTATCTCTTTCCAAGAAAGAAAAAAAAAGATTTGCAGGATTCATATGGAACAGGAGGGCATGACTCCGTCTGTCTTTATATTTACCATTTGATCGAGGAGGTTTGAAATGTCCTAATATATTGTGGTATTATTAGGCTGCACAGCTGAGATCTGTAATGTTATTTTTCAAATAGTTCTCCTCAGACTGAAATGGAGGCTCATGGTTTGAAATTACCTTACATGTATTCAGACACAGTAAAGAAACTACATAAACTAAAATCCAATTGTAAGACACATGATCAAGATATTGTACGAGGTTAAAAAAAATATTCAATAACTGGGAACTGAAACGGGTGTGGGATGGACCCAAATGCAGTACACAGGCGCTCAGAACAGTTGGTAATGACCTTATTTTCACCATAGCAAACAAGGTACATTGCAGATAGAATAAACAGAATAAAGTTCGTTCTTCGGGCTGAAAGCCCTCACATAGTCTCTGGGGCTCAGATGAGGGGAAGAGACGCGGCCGGAGTCGGCCGTGGAACCGCGGGGAAGCTCCTTAGCCCCCCAGCTCCAAACAGTTCAGTTCTCTTTTGGTGTGAGGGGAAGAGAAGTAGCTTACTTCAGCCGATGACGAGGAGGAAGCTCCGTGGCCCGAAGAGCCGGCTGCACGTGCGGAGGTGCCGACAGGGAGAGAGCAGAGGAGTGGTCGTAGCCAGATGAGCAGTCCGCGAAGGCAGAGGCACCGATGGGGAGCAGGCAGGAGGATAGACGAGGCCAGGCAGAGGAGTCGTTACCAGCCGAGCAGTCAGATACCAGAAACGCTGAGGCAGAGCACGAGGTCAGGGACAGAAGGCAGGTGAGTTTACCGGGAGGCAGACGAGGAGAGCAGGTTGGGAACAGGCAGAGTCGGCACCAGGAGATCAGACAGGAGATGAACGCTGGAAAGTCTCGCACGACGCTGAAGAACAATCTGGCAATGAGTGAGCGTGCTGGAGAGGCTTATATGTAGGGCTGATTATGATGAGCTGCAGCTGTGTAGGCAGGTGAGCACAGTTGGGCTGATAAGGTGGGCGTGGCTGGCAGGTAGAGTGGAGCAGAGGGAGGGAGAGTGGAAAATCACTGCAGCAGAGTGACAGGAGGGGAATGAGAGACAGGGACTGTGACAGGGAACATTATCATAGTATAGTCCAATATGGGGCAATCAGTTTTTTGTACCAGGGAGAGCAGATGCAACATTTAAAGTATGGGAATCTAAGGGACTTAAAATGATTCAAGATTTTTATATACAGGACTCAGACACTATGATGTCTGTTGAAGAGCTGAGATCTAATTTTAACCTTAATAACAAGCATTTCTTTAAGTATCTTCAGCTTAGAAATTTTGTAAAAGTAAATCAAAATAATCTGCTTACCAGTCCTTTATATTCACTTCTGGAAAAAAGCATGATAAAGGACAAGTTGAGAAAAGGTATCATATCAGAACTTTACAATCTGTTGTCATCTTACTCACCTGAAAACCCACAGTCTAAATTAAAAGCCTGGAAGGAAAACTTGCAGCTTGAAATTTCAGAGGAAGATTGGGAAGCAGCTTGCACTGGCGCTCATATCAAATCTATAAATACACGTCTGAAATTAATACAATATAAATGGTTAATGAGGATTTATTCAGCACCAGTAGACTTAAACCGATTTGACCCAAATATACCGGATATATGTACAAAATGTACAGAAAACAGAGGGACTTTGTTCCATTGTATTTGGCAATGTAAAAAGGTTAACATGTTTTGGGAAGAGGTAAGAGTTGTGATAGAGAAGGTAATTTCAAAACAGATTTTACTGGATCCTAAACTTTTTCTCATGGGCTTATATCCAAAGAAACATAATTACAGTAAATATGAACAAGCATTTATAGATCTCAGCTTGCTCAATGCAAAAAAATGTATTGCATTATTATGGAAAGGGATTTATAGACCAAGTATTTCTCAGTGGACAAGGCAGATGTTATCAAGTCTCCCATTAGAGAGAATAACTTACATATTAAAGGCCAAACAGCATGTGTTTGAATTTATATGGGGACCCTTCATAGATTATGTAAAGGATTTAGATTTAACAGATGACGTGAGTGAGTAGGTTCCATGGACGATGCAGTTGTCAAGTATATAATTTCTTTTCAAATCACTGTTTTGCATTTTTTTTTTCTAGACATCTGGATTTCACATATGTCTCAGTGAATATACTCCATTTTATGAGTACTATTTTGAGACATGCCGTCTGGAGAGTTCTACTGGCTTGAACAGGAGCATGACTGTTTTTTTTTTTGTTTTGTTTTTTTTGTTTGTTTGTTTTGTGTGTGTGTGTTTGAGTATGTTTTTTTGTTGTTGTTGTTGTTGTTGTTGTTGTTTTGTGATAATGCAGCAGACCTCTATGTTTGCAAACACTGTATGAATAAAAAGAGGCTGTATCTTATAATGCTGGAAAATGAATAAAAATATTGTGGCAAAAGTGAGGGCCATACAGCCCTTATTCTTGACCCTCAACTCAACACTCTGAGAATCGGGACAGCACAAGCACTTCGCAAGAGTGCAGATTTTTGAGACTGAGGGTTAAGATTGAGGGTTAAGATAGGAATTGGGATTGGGCCTAACTTCAACAAAGGACATGACATGAAAGAGATCAAAGGACAGTCTCTGTCTCTTAGTGCCTGCCAGCAGATTTGACACTTATGTAACACACATATATGTGTAGATAAAGTGTCAATTATGTCTTTTGTATTTTTATAATTCCAGGTGATATAAAGCCTGTTTACATTTGCATGAGTGGCAGGAGCTCAGTTTGTTGGGATTTGGCTTGGGAACCACTGGGTCCCCAGTTCAAGTGCCTGTACCAACTGAACACAGAGTGGAGACTGGGAGCTGAAGAGCTGTCATTGAGCAAGGCACCAAAGCCTCAACTGCTTCGGGCACCTATCAATGGACAGTCTCCTCATCGCTCCATTAATGCATGTGTATGGGTCCTGTTTGTGCATGTGTCTGTATTTTGGGCCTGTGTGTGTGTGTGTGTGTGTGTGTGTGTGTGTGTGTCTGTGTGTGTGTGTGTGTGTCCTCAGTGAAGTGCATCAGTCTCTGCAGTAGCTTCCAACTGCAGCAGTCAGCTCAGTTTCTGTTCAGTCTGACTGAGGGAGGTTTTTGTACGACGCTTTTTCACTGTGTGAACAACCACTGACTGTTGATGACATGAAAACTCTGACAGTAGTAAACTGCTGCATCTTCAGTCTGGACTCCACTGATGGTCAGAGTGAAGTCAGAGTTTGATCCACTGCCTGTAAAACGATCTGGAATCCCTGATTCTCGAGTGCTGGCATAGTATATGAGCGGTTTAGGAGTTTCTCCATCTCTCTGTTGGTACCAGGCTAAATGGTTAGAGCTATAAACATCCTGACTGGTTCTACATGTGATGGTGAAGGAGCCTCCCACAGCAGAGCTCACTGCTCCAGGCTGAGTCACTGTGACCTGACCTCTGGACTCTGAGGATACAGAGACACAAACATAAAGCAGTATCATGGTTTTGTCAGCTTCATCTCAGAGGGACAGATGTTGATAGAGGAGAGGAGTTTGATTCTCTGGACTTTACCTGTGAAGCAGCAGCAGAGGAGAGTCCAGATGAGGACGGAGATCAAAGTCATGTTTTTGATGAGGAGGATTTCTGTGGCTTCTGTTGTCATGAAGGACAGCTGTCAGTCATCCAGTGTTCAACTCTCAGGACTATAAACTCTCCCAGAGCACTGGAGCATGGTGCTGCTGATGCAAAGTGGCTCTCTATGGAAATGCTCTGACTGACTCCAACAGGGACTTGGATTACTCTGATGATGCTGATTATGAATGGATCACTCACTTTATCAAAGTATTGATTAGGAATGTGTCAGTGATCATTTGTATGTGTCTGTAGTTTGTTCGATGAGCAAATTTGTTTCGGAATATTTCATGAATTTCCTCTACCATACAAATCAACTTCACAGTGAAACAATTTTACTCTTCAACAAGATTACTACTTTTCAGTTATCATAATCGACAACAAACAAAAGTTCATAATAATCATTTATGTTTGTCAGAGTGTATTGGAGAGTTTTTCTGTAGGAATGTTCATATGTCTTAGCAGTCTGTCAGATAGAAATATTCTTAAACTTTCAGTCCAACTACTGGGTCAAAGAATCTCATAGGTTTTATTGATCTTTCTCAAAAATTAACAATCTTCACACAATGCATGTCTTGAAAGAATATCTTCAAAGATGGCTTTTCAGCAGCCATGTTTTCTTTATATTATGTATTTAAAAGGCAAGAAGCAGTAGTTGCCTTTCCATTTTGTTTGTAGACATATTTTGCATTAAAAGACAAAGTTAGTGTTTGAATGAGAAAATCGAAAGTCCATTGTAATGAAAATAAAACATGAAGCTAGAAGATAAATCTTTATTTCTTACTTTAATGGTTAAGTTTCATCTTGCGTGCTTGTAGGTTTAGTTCAGTGTGTCAAAGTCAGAGAGCCGTGTCTCTCTACAGTGAGAGGTTTTTGTACGGCGGCTCAATGAGTTTGTATCACTGTGATGGACTTTTGGTGGAGGAACCAGACTGGATGTTGGACCTAAGTTTCTTCACAAATACTAGATAAACTGTTTTAAAGTTATGTTTAGAAGTCTGTTTTGTAATGTTTGCAGTATTTATGTTATTTCTTATGTCTGAAGTCAGAGCAGCTTTAATCAACATTTCTTTGTACATTTTCATCATACTTGAAGTCAAACAGGTTGAAATGTTAAAGAGATGAAACTGCAAACCAGTTTTACAAATGTTTATCAAGATTATATTCTTAATGTTTCTCCTCAGTGATAACTATTTTTTTCTAATAATTTCAGAATCAACTTTTATAAATAAACAAACGGTGACTGATTCATGTGGTTTCAAATTTTGAAAATCTTTTGAACAGTTTTAATGAGAATTGACATCAACATAAAGAACATTTGATTGTAGGTAATGCAGTAATACATGCAGTTTTTATGTTTGCACAAAAATGCAAAATACATTTTACTAAAGTAATGTATCGTCATTGTTTGGGAGGAAAACATTTAACAATTTGTCTAAATTCTGATATTTTATGTCCAGTGTAGTTTGATATATTTGAGGTCATTCTGTATGATGATTCTCTCTGTGCTGATTTACATGAGAGGCTTCTTAAAGGGAAGTGAAACAATGTGTGAGTGAGTGACTGATGGAGCAGAAAAACCATCTGACAGAAACTCCTATGAAAGGAGAAAATCAACTCTCACAGTGTAAAGGTGTTCAAGTGTCTGATGTTTGATTGACAGCTGTGTGGTCCCTGTCCTCTAAGCTGATTGGTGTCTCCTAGTTGATGTGCGTCCCACCCTGACGGTGCTGACCCCCTCCAGTGAGGAGCTGCAGCAGGGGAAGGCCACGCTCATGTGTTTGGCCAACACGGGCTTCCCCTCAGACTGGAGTCTGGCCTGGAAGGTGGACAGCAGCAGCAGCAGCAGTTGGGAGGAGAGCAGGAGCCCTGGGGTGCTGGAGAAGGACGGCCTCTACAGCTGGAGCAGCACCCTGAGGCTCCCTGCAGACCGGTGGAGGAAGGTGGGCTCTGTGACCTGTGAGGCCACCCAGGGCTCCCAGACTCCACTCTCAGAGACACTGAGGAGAGACCAGTGTTGCCAGTCCTGACCTGACTCACTGGGACTCTGCTGCTGGTTTTACTCTGCTACTGCTCTTAGTCTGCTCTCTGTCTCTCTCATGACGTTTCAGTGTGAACATGTTCTTGCTTGTGTTGATGGTTTCAATATCTCAAAGCAATAAAGATTTGATCAAATGTATCATATGAGTGCCGTCATGTGACTTCATTTCTTGGACATATGTTATATATTAGGAGCATTACTCAAACTAATGCACAAAAGCCACAACAGTAATGAGTCTTTCTTTTCCAGACTAATTTTAATGGGTTTCAGACTGTGGATATTCTTCTACTGCAGTTCCAATAATAGATCAATCAGTTTCTTTTCGTAACAATACACATGGTTAGACCATGTAAACAGTAAAACCCAGAGCTCTCTGTTATTACTGATGTCTGTCCTTGAATACATTTCACCTGTTTGTGTGTTGTTAAATTCTGCCTAGACATTATTGTGCAGATTTTAATTCAAAAGTCTTAACAGTCAGAGGGTTTTTGGGATTACAAATAAAAAGCAGTGTATCATCTGCATAAAGTCACATAACATGAATTTTTTTTTTGAGATTTTCCATTATATCATATTGAAATGAGACACAGTAACTTCAATAGAGGACATGATGTGAAAGAGATGAGAGGACAGTCTCTGTCTCTTGCTGTCTGACAGCAGATTCAATACTTATATGACACACATATTTGTGTAGATATAGTTACATCAAGTCTGTCACTTATATCTCTTGTATTTTCATAATTGCAGATGATATAAAGCTATTTTTTCATAATATACGTGTACATTTACATGGGTAGCAGTAGCTCAGTCTGTGGGGACTTGGCTTGGGAAGTGGAGGATTGGATTAGAGTGGGGACTGGAATCTGAAGAGGTGTCATTAAGCAAGGCCCCAGTCCATAACTTTCTCAGGGCGCCTGTCCAACAGCAGCCCCCTCACTGTCACATCTCTCTATTAATGCATGTGTATGGGTCCTGTTTGTGCATATGTCTGTATTTCCAGCCTCTGTGTATGTGTGTGTGTGTGTGTGTCCTCAGTGAAGTGTATCAGTCTCTGCAGTAGCTTCCAGCTGCAGCAGTCAGTTCAGTTTCTGTTCAGTCTGACTGAGGGAGGTTTTTGTACAACACTTTTTCACTGTGTGAACACGCACTGACTGTTAATGTAGTGTTGACTCTTAAAGTAGTAAACTGCTGCATCTTCAGTCTGGACTCCACTGATGGTCAGAGTGAAGTCAGAGTTTGATCCACTGCCTGTAAAACGATCTGGAATCCCTGATGCTCGAGTGCTGGCATAGTATATGAGCAGTTTAGGAGTTTCTCCATCTCTCTGTTGGTACCAGGCTGAAAGATGGTAGTTGTTCCAAACTTGAACATCCCTACTGGTCCTACATTACGTTTAAATTAAGGATGAGTACCGAAACCCGGTCCTAAATTAGCCCCGGAGCTAAATTATTAAAGACCGTAGTATTGATCAGCGCGAACAGTATCGATTCTTTTGGGCCGGCGCTGATCTCCTCCAGACACTCACATACACACATACACACACACACACTCACACACACAAACACACTCGCACACACACTGACGCGATTCGGTAACCAGTGAACAGCTGAGTGGCCGCGGTGGAAACAAAGTGAAGATAACTTGAAAATGACTCGAGTTGACGGCAGCTACACTCGTTACTGTAAGTGACATTAACCCTTAGTGAGTAAGAAGCCAATGATTTATCAACACGTGTTCAGCAAGCATAAACATGTAAACATGTAGACAGCGATATTCAATATGCTCCGTCCACAGTCTCTCATCCACCAACACTATGGGCTCTAGTTTTGCAGACCGGGCGAGGCGGGGGCGCAGCGCACCTGCGCTTCGCCAACTGAGTGTAGCCAGGCATTTTTTGCAAGTTTGGCACACCGTGCGCCTGGCGCAGCTACTCCTCTTTCCCACCTCCGTTCCTCCTACCTGCACAAGTCAGAAAGAGGGAGGAGAGAAGGCGTGGAGTGGGTTTTACACACATCACACCAATCAAATGAGCCCCTCTCCTCGCCCTTAAATGCGCCGCGCGAAGGCGTAATGAGAGTTTACTCAATTCGCCATGGCAGAAGAGAGCAGCAGTGTCAGATGGCCAAACGTCTCCCAGGAGGAAACTGATGTTTTGGTCTGGGAGGTCCAAGCTGGCAGTGTCCGAACATACGGAACTGCTAGCAGACCTCCACGGGCTGATGATGCAAAGGTAGCCTGGGAGGAGGTCACCACAATTGTAAATCAATGTTGCGTTTCTCTCGTGCGTGCGCTCTCTCTTTCTCTCTCGCAGTCTCACTCTGTTTCTTTTCTTTTGACTTTTCTAAGATGACAGATGCTGAATATATACTCCCTATCTGATGCTGTGGCTGTTTGTGGTTGGCTGAGAGGGACGTGAACTCATTATTTTGCAGCTGTGTTAATCAAATCAGGTTGGGTTTCCATTACGCGTGCCAAACGTGCCAAACGGTGCCAATCCCCTTTGATCTGACATCAGATGTGACGGGACAGTCGATATAGAGATACATTTATGTGCTGATTGCAGATAGTTGCATTGAATAGTGTTTTTTTGGGTATTTATTGCAATGTTAATGTGCCTGATATTCTGGAAACCTGCCTGTGAGGTTTTGGTGACGTGTGCGCACTGTCCGCCGTTCAGCCAAACTTCGGCTTACACCGGTTGCGCTCCGCCTGTGCTGACAGTAGACCTTGTTTCCCCCCTTACGCAAGGACAGCACACTAGTTTGGCTGATAGTGAATTGTTAGTTATAAGCTCAAATGACAGCTGCTTGTACGTAGACTAACCTAGTTTGACCCTTATCGTAAAATACTTTTAAACAAACAGCCCCAACTCTCTCCCAGCACCTAACCAGCCAAGCTGGAGGAGTCAAGTACAGGGCACACGCTGAATCATCTACGTCATCACGCGAATTTGAATACATTTTCCGCAACTTTGAGGTGCTGTGGAAACACAAACCACACAGATTACCAGGAATTATTTTACCCAGGTAAACAAATTCATGGTAATAAAAGTTCCTGGAAATATTGGTGGAAAAGGGGCTTATCATAATATGTTTCATTGATAAAGTTTTGCTGTATGTTGTAACTTATTATATCAAAATGATAAAGACCTTTTCATCAAATCAATGGTTTTCGTGTGTTCTTGTACAAGAACAGACTTGCTGTCTAAATGGTACCCTAAAATACAAAAGGATTTATCTCAGTTTAAGATGTAAATATTGCTTGGAAGTGTCTTTAAACTATGAGTGAATGTAATGCCACAATATTAACACAATAGTAACAAAATATTCATCTGGTAATCATTATCAAATTATGACCCACACATGGTAGAAGTAAATTCAGTCTTTATTCCAGATTCCTTAAAGCTTTTGTTACTGCAGAAACTGTATTATTATACTAACTGTAGAAGTGGTTTTAGAGATGTCTTTAAAGTTTAATGAATCTGAGTAAACTACAAATTCTGAGAAGAATGAATTGCATTCGGAATATGAAGTAGGATATCATCAGCATATTATATCATCATAGTATCAGTTTCAGCAGTGTAATCTCAAAAATATAACATAAGTAATGTTTTTACCTATGAACACATGGTCATTAAAAACATATGTGTATAGTTAAAATCAGGCTTTTAACTGATCTCTTTATTTATCTATTTTAAATTTCTTTTATCAGGCTTTTAACCGATTTATCTATTTGGGGTTTTTTTTGTTTGTTTTTTAAAATGCTCTTACCCTTCCTCTTTTTATGTTCTTATCTCATTTAATCTTTATCTTTTGTTATTTTAGTTAGGTTTTAGTTTTGATGCATTTTATGTCTCTGTTTTAGATCATTCTTACATAGCTATTAACGTAATTTTATGAGCTAAATAGCTGTTTGTTTATTTGGTTCATTTTATACTTTTTATCCTATCCTACTGTTTTAGTCCCTCAGTGTTTAGCTCCAGGGTTCAGCCATGTCTCTCTAGTGAAAGGTAGTGTGTGTGGATGTGAGCTTGTGGGTGTGGGTGTGTGTGGTGTGTGTTTCATGTAAACAAACTGATTTTTAAATTATATTTGGAGAAAAGTAAAACATAAATACTATTATCTTTTTACAGTGTAAGTACTATTTTCTGAAATTATTCTACTATATGGACTTCAGTGCAGGTCAAACCTCAAAAGTGTCTCTAGCTTCTGTGCAGCTGTTGAGTCAGATCAGTTCCTCTCTTTTTGAGGGAGGTTTTTGTACGACGCTGTATCACTATGTGAATGGAAAGCTGTAGTCTTGCTGACAGTAATAAACTCCTGCATCTTCAGTTTCAACTCCACTGATGGTCAGAGTGAAGTCAGTTCCAGACTGAGTCCCACTAAAACGATCTGGTACACCAGACTGATGGTTTGCAGCCAAATAAATGAGAATTTCAGGAGCTGCTCCAGGTTTCTTAAGATACCAATTTATTGGTATTCATTGCGCACGCCTGAACTGGCTTTACATGTGATAGAGACAGTCTGTCCTCGAACAACAGACTGAGATCCAGGAGAGTCAGGATGATTTCTCCTGATGAATCTGGAAAACATGAAAAAGAGCAGAAGGGTTATTGAGACAAATCCAGTTTGGAGAAAGACGATCAACATCCAGACAGAAGAGTATCATTTCTTTAACATGGAGAACAGATGGAAGAAGGTAAATGCTGCTTGTTTCAGTGTTTCTCCATCATAGCAGAACATCATTGAGGTGAACCTGGTTGCATCCTGAAGCAAAGTTTTCAGAAGAGAGTCTCACCCTGAACATGGAGCCCCAGGGTGGCCAGCAGTAGAATCAGTGACATCATCATGGTGCTGTCAGCGTGTCAGTGGCTCTGAAAGGCCTGGACAGCCACTGATCAACACTGGTCTCTTAACAGCAGGGAGCAGAGGCAGGACACATATGCAAACACACAGAGTCAGTCAGCTGTAGCTGTCCTCAACATATCATGGTGTTCATCTCTCAGTGGTGACAGCATAAATTATTTCTATGTTTCTCTACATAGTGGGGCATGAAAGAATGGCAACATTTTGTCACTGATATAGTGTGACATAAAAAGGTTTCACACCAGGACACTGATTTTGTTTTGCTAGGCATCATGTTTATTCTCTTAGCGAAGGGATTAACGTTAATTTAAACACTTTTGAGAAAATGGAAAGCTCCAGTGTCTTCAATTAATACTTGTCGTAAATTTGAAAAGCAGAGGAAAGTACATGGAAGAGCTGCTTCAGTTACTGTCCACATTATTAACTAGAGGAAGGGAAGCTGCAGGTTTTTTCATGTATAATTGAATATCATCTATGTAGAAGATGATTTTACTATGGTGTTATTTGAAGAAGATGTTTGAGATTTTTATGTGTTTTACATCTTTTTAAAGTTTAATTGTTTAAGTGTTCAGATGTTTCTATTTTATCATCTGTTCAAACTGCCCTCAGAAATATAGATGCCACTTTCGAACAGACATTGACTCTTGAGCAGCATTTGAAGTGTTTGATACACCTCTGTACTTTTCAGTCAAGATACAATATAAAATGTTGTGTAGGTGTGCCTCAAGCATAGGCGTCATTTAGGTATGGCGAGGTATGGTAGCTGCCATACCTTGGAATCGGGAGAAAAAAAAAAAGAGAGGTTCTGTAGTCATCTTACTTGTGAGTGTCCTTCATATTTGTTGCAAGTGATCAGATTTGATAGTCTGAGGCGCACTGGCTGGTTGTTTTCATTGTATTGCACTTAAATAGGTCAATAATATGCTCATCAGTGAATACAAGTGTTAGTGAATATCAGTGTTATTGAATGAAATTGTTCGCCACTTCGCTCCTCCGCGAGTTATGATTTATGTGAGTTATCTGTGTGTTGTAAAAGTATTTTGCTCTGCTGCTGTAGACAGCCTGTCTAAATGATGTCTTGAAGCCTGTCTGATTGTATGTGGGGTTTTTTCTTCATGTCGGCATGTTAAGCTTGTATTTTTGGTCTCTGGAGACACTCCAATAAATTTGCCTATACAGTATTGTACCGAATTGGCCTTTGTTTTACTTTGTTTCATACACCAGACCCCTTGGATATCTTCTAGAAATGAGCTTTTATTTTGTTTATTTTCTGTGAAGTTAAACACATGACTAATGATAATTAAACCTCTGCTCGCTGTCCGTGGTGCTGAAATATGCGCCGAAATAGGTCCGATGTTTTCACTGCTCTCACCAAGTCGTACATTACATGCAGACATTAGGTATTATGAATGTGAGAAACAGCTTCATGTCCTTTTAAACAGTTTTCAATAGCATAGTATGTACTTCTGACTGGTCAAAAACCAAAGTGAAGTTTTATATAAGTTCATATTTTTGAAACTCCATCATCAGTAGCTCTGTGACGTCATGTCATATTGCCATACCTTAGCTTTTGCTGAAACGACGCCCCTGGCCTCAAGCTTAGATGAAGATTTCAATGCACTTATGTATTTGTCCATTTACTCTGTTGTTACTGTTTTGCCATGTCTTTCACATCCATGCATCACTGACCAGTGGTCCAGTGGGCTGTCATATGGCCTTTGACCAGGTCCTTAAAAAGATCTTATATCACTGTCTTCATTTTTGTTGCTCGCTTCCTCCTACAGAAAAAATCCAGTTCAAGAAACTTGTGATCACTTTTAGAGGTCTACATAGTCAGGCACCCTCCTACAGTATATTAATGATGTTATACAGGCCTAAACACTAGGAGGTCAGAAACGTCTCATGATCAGGGCTTGTTGGTCTTCAAAGTATCGTTATACAACAGTTTGTGTGATGTCTTGTGAAAACTCACATACGATGGTTTGTATCATATCTAACAACTTAGTGCTTAAAGTTAAGTTATGTACATTAGGTTTAGAAAAGTAAAGTTTCGTAGGTTAGGTTCAGGAAAAGAAACATGTTGACAATGTGCCTTAAAATATGTCAAAGTTCATGTAAGAGCCAAATATGTCATTCCACTCAGCAGACATGAATTGTATTGATCATGGATGTACACTGGTAGCGCTGTACTGGCACTTGGAGCACCAGTGTATAAAGGTAGGAACAACATTGTCAGGTGTTTCAACCTGGAGGAGCAAAAGGTTTTTGACCACTGATGTGCAGTACAGTGTACAACGTGCTGTGTGTTCAGTGTGGATAAAGGATAAAGAAATGGACATTTATTGAACCTGTGTTTTGTTGGAATGAATAAACATGATGGTTGTTCTGCAAATGGAACCTACAGTTTATTGTCTGAACTCGACACAGCCAAGGAAGCCGTGGCATCAACCGTGCAAATTGCAGCAGCCAGGTCAAGCCGGGTGAAACATCCATTTAACTTCTACAGTTCACTTGGTTTCACATGATACTGAACACTGGTTTCCTGGAGGACCAGTTTAAAAATAAGTGTATTTGCAGTGCTATATAGGTTTCATTTGCTTGAAAAAGAAAAGTATCATGTGAAAAGATTTAGGAAAGTTACGGTTTTAAATCTAAATGTGTGTGTGTGTGTGTGTGTGTGTGTGTGTGTGTGTGTGTGTGTGTGTGTGTGTGTGTGTGTGTGTGTGTGTGTCCTCAGTGAAGTGTATCAGTCTGCTGCAGCAGTCAGTTCAGTTTCTGTTCAGTCTGACTGAGGGAGGTTTTTGTACAACGCTTTTTCACTGTGTGAACACAGCTTGACTGTTGATGTCATGAAACTCTGACAGTAGTAAACTGCTGCATCTTCAGTCTGGACTCCACTGATGGTCAGAGTGAAGTCAGAGTTTGATCCACTGCCTGTAAAACGACCTGCAATCCCTGATGCTTGAGTGCTGGCAAGGTATATGAGCAGTTTAGGAGTTTCTCCATCTCTCTGTTGGTACCAGGCTAAGTGAGAATAATAAACATCCTGACTGGTTCTACATGTGATGGTGACGGAGCCTCCCACAGCAGAGCTCACTGCTCCAGACTGAGTCACTGTGACCTGACCTCTGGACTCTGAGGATACAGAGACACAAACATAAAGCAGCATCATGGCTTTGTCAGCTTCATTTCAGAGGGACAGATGTTGATAGAGGAGAGGAGTTTGATTCTCTGGACTTTACCTGTGAAGCAGCAGCAGAGGAGAGTCCAGATGAGGACGGAGATCAAAGTCATGTTTTTGATGAGGAGGATTTCTGTGGCTTCTGTTGTCATGAAGGACAGCTGTCAGTCATCCAGTGTTCAACTCTCAGGACTATAAACTCTCCCAGAGCACTGGAGCATGGTGCTGCTGATGCAAAGTGGCTCTCTATGGAAATGCTCTGACTGACTCCAACAGGGACTTGGATTACTCTGATGATGCTGATTATCAATGGATCAATCACTTTATCAAAGTATTGATTAGGAATGTATCAGTGCTTATGAAAATGCGTTTCTGGTTTGAGTTTGATGGACAAATATTTTGTTCATTAACAAACAAGTGAACATCACTGTGGGACATAATTACACAAATCGATTTTTGAATTTTTTATGTTTTTCTTCATATTATATTATACAGATGAGTGAATGATAACCATTTGTCTTTGGTAGAATTTATGGACTGAAAGATATACACTGAAGGAGAAGTGTACCAGTTTATTTTATTAGTACTGTAACCTACTGTCATGATTCAGCAGTGACGCCTGTCTGTTGCCATGGTTACTGAGCTCAAAGAGGGAATTGAAACATTAAAGACCAGTTTCATCCAGTCTGAGGGAGACCAGCAGAACTAGTAGTCACTTCTACTACAACCAAAAAGACAGAGTTTAGTTTATCTCATAAAAATCTTATTAATCTCTCTGCCTGCAGTGGATCGTGCTGCCCCCCTCCAGTGAGGCGCTGCAGCAGGGGAAGGCCACGCCACCTGGAAGGTGGACAGCAGCAGCAGCAGGAGCCCCAGGGTGCTGGAGAGGAACGGGCTCTACAGCTGGAGCAGCACCCTGAGGCTCCCTGCAGACCAGTGGAGGAAGGTGGGCTCTGTGACCTGTGAGGCCACCCAGGGCTCCCAGACTCCACTCTCAGAGACACTGAGGAGAGACCAGTGTTCCCAGTCCTGACCTGACTCACTGGGACTCTGCTACTGGTTTTACTCTGCTACTGCTCTCAGTCTGCTCTCTGCAATTCAGTCTTTCTATTTTCTTTTTGCTGTCACTCACACTATCGCCCCTTTTCCACTGCAGGAACTTCAATTACCCGGAATTTTGAAAAACCTCCATGTGTTTCCACTGAAATTACCCGGGTAAAAAATTTTACCCCAAATTTAGCCTGGAAAAAGTACCTAGTAGGGGGGTAGGACTTTTCAGATTCTTGAGGGGCGGGGCTGTTTGCTGAAGAACACCGATTGGTGGAGCACACGCTTGCAGCCGCTGCAAACTGTATTTCATTTCTACAATCTCCACTTTGTTTCTGTTTTGATTAAGGATGGGTACCGAAACCCGGTACTAAATTAGCCCCGGAGCTAAATTATTAAAGACCGTAGTATTAATCAACCCTAACAGTATCGATTCTTTTGGGCCAGCGCTGATCTCCTCCACACACATACACACACACACCGACGTGACACAGTAACCAGTGAAGATAACTTGAAAATGACTTGAGTTGACGGCAGCTACACTCGTTACTGTAAGTGACATTAACTCTTAGTGAGTAAGAAGCCAATAATTTATCAACACATGTGTTCAGCAAGTGTAAACATGTAAACATGTAGACAGCGATATTCAATATGCACAGTCTCTCATCCACCGACACTACGTCTTACGCAAGGACAGCACGCTAGTTTGGCTGATAGTGAATTGTTAGTTATAAGCTCAAATGACAGCTGCCTGTATGTAGACTAACTTAGTTTGACACTTATCGTAAAATACTTTTAAACAAACAGCCCCAACTCTCTACCAGCACGTAACCAGCCAAGCTGGAGGAGCCAAATACAGGGCACACACTAAATCATCTACGTCATCACGCTAATTTAAATAAATTTCCCAGAACTTTGAGGTGCTGTGGAAATGCAAACCACACAGATTACCAGGAATTATTTTATCCAGGTAAACAAATTCCTGGTAATAAAAGTTCCTGGAAATATTGGTGGAAAAGGGGCTTATCATAATATGTTTCATTGATAAAGTTTTGCTGTATGTTGTATCTTATTATATCAAAATGATAAAGACCTTTTCATCAAATCAATGGTTTTCATGTGTTCTTGTACAAGAACAGACTTGCTGTCTAAATGGTACCCTAAAATACAAAAGGATTTATCTCAGCTGAGTTTAAGATGTAAACATTGCTTGGAAGTGTCTTTAAACTATAAGTGAATGTAATGCCACAATATTAACACGATAGTAACAAAATATTCATCTGGTAATCATTATCGAATTAAGACCCACACATGGTAGAAGTAAATTCAGTCTTTATTCCAGATTCCTTAAAGCTTTTGTTACTGCAGAAACTGTATTATTATACTAACTGTAGAAATGGTTTTAGAAATGTCTTTAAAGTTTAATGAATCTGAGTAAACTACAAATTCTGAGAAGAATGAATTGCATTCGGAATATGAAGTAGGATATCATCAGCATATTATATCATCATAGTATCAGTGTCAGCAGTGTAATCTCAAAAATATAACATAAGTAATGTTTTTTCCTATGAACACATGGTCATTTAAAACATATGTGTATAGGATTGTTGACAACTAAACAACTTTCATGTAAACAAACTGATTTTTAAATTGAAAGTAAAAGTGAAATATCCCCATTGACCAAAAAGTAAACATTCATATTGACAGACCACGCCCCTGTATCTGCATGAAATGGTTTGGTCCTGCTTTAGCGCACTGACGGTGACGGTCCCTAGTAGCAGTCAGCAGTTGCGCAAGAACGCTACAGTCATCATCATGCTACCTAGTACTACAAGAAAATCTGGAGAGGGTGTCAATTTGTGAGCCAGTTTTTCTCCAAGAAAGGTGGGTAGCCTGTAGTCTGTGAGTGGTAGAATTGAACCTGTTAGCTTAATGTCCATAGTGAAATAAACTAGCTACAGACTAGTGTTAGCCTACATTTCACTCCTTTTTAATCTACATTTAATCAGTGCAGCTAAATGTTTAGTAAGATATTCATATTAAATCAGTTGTCCCTGCCCCTTTTACCAGACTCATCAACAGATGAGTCAGAAGCAGCAGCCCTGTTTCCTCATAACTTTACCCCTCCCCATCCCAACAAAGAAGGTGAGCAACATTGTGTTGAATGACATGCCAGTTAGCACCATTGCAGGGAGTCTGTGGGAATTTCTCTCTATCTCTTGCTCTTTTTTACCAATACAAAAAAGAAAACGAAATATGTTTTAATGACAGAAACTGAAACAAGCTATTTTTCCACATAATGATTATTATGAAACAAAAACAGCCTACACCTGTCTGTACTGGATGCTGGACAGTTGGAAACATTAAGTAGCCAATATTACAAATAATCCAGTTAGATGCTTTCATTTAGATTGAATTATGGCTGTTAAATGACATCTATAGATTGATAGATAGATAGACAGATAGATAAACTTTATTCCAGAAACAAGTCCACATAAAATACATACAAAAACACAGACAATACAATAAAGAAAACAACACAACAAGTAGGTTTAAAACACATAGAGGCATCTATTCCAGTGCTTCCAGAAGTATGACAAATATTTTGTGTCACTTTGTGCAGGCACCGCTAGGCCATAATGACTCCATTCTTTGACTGGCCAAGTTGACACATAAAACTGTAAAGAAACTTTCTAAGAACAACATGAAAAGTGGGCACATCACTGCTTACAAAAATATGGCTTGCACTTGTCCATCTTGGATGCCTGAGTAAAATCCTAAATGCATCATTATATGCCACCTGGATTTTTTTCATTTTTGCAGCACTGTACCTGCACCACAGGTGTGCAGTATACATTGAAGTACAATATGACCTAAACAAAGCTATCTTGACATCATCAGTACACTTATTAAATTTTCGTGCAAGTATGTTGGCTTGTGCATAGAGTTTGCAGCACTGACGCTGGATGTCATCATCATCACATAAATCATCTCTGATTATGTGGCCAAGATATCTAAATTTGTTCACAACTCCAAGCACTTGGTCTGCTAGAACAAAGGAAGCAAAGTGTGACTTCTTATCCTCCTTGGTTTTCACAATTAAAATAACACTCGAATTAAACATAATATCATACTGCACACTGTAGCAGGAACAGATTCTAAGCAATTGCTGCATACCAACACTAGAGGGAGACATAATGACCAGATCATCAGCATATACCAGGTGATTGATAAGCCTCTCTCCCACCATACATCCAGTTCTACACTGGTTTAGCTGTCTAGACAGATCATCCATATACAGATTGAAGAGTACAGGTGATAAAATTCCACCTTGTCTCACACCATTGGTCACTAGGAAAGGTGCAGATGTACTTGTACCCCATCGAGCATGCATTGTTTAATGTGTATACCAGTACTGTAATATTATCATATAAGGTGGAACCCCTCGCTCCTGAACTTTGGCAAATAGCTTTCCATGACTGACTCTGTCAAACGCTCTGGATGCATCCAAGAAACATAAAAACATTATACTATTTTTTCTTCTATACATACTAACCATCTCTTTCAGTGCATAAATACAAAAATCTGTGCCATGCTTACTTTTAAAACCGAACTGGATGTCAGTGGTGATTATATATTGTTGGAGTCTATCCAAAAGAATTTGCTCCAGCACTTTGGAAAGTACACTTGCCCAAGCAATGGGTCTATACTTTTCTAGGCTAGATATCTTTCCAGTTTTGTCTTTGACAACAGGTACTAATACTACAGCAAGCATAGAGTCTGGAATTATTCCATGCATTAATAATCCAGTAAAACATAAAGCAATCAACACTGAGACTCTACTGCTAGCATATTTTAGATGCTCTGCCGCTATTTGATCAAGGCCACATGCTTTATTCAGTGATAATTTCTCTATAGCATACAATACCTCATCCGGTCTAATAACCACACCATCATGGTGAGGAACATCTCCAACAATAAATGCATCGCCTCTAACACAATTAAAAATATAGATAATAGATACAGACTTATCAAAAATCTGCTGTTTTCATTATTTTGAGATGATGATCTTAATTTATTTTGATTGAAAAGTTAATGTATATTTAAGTTAATTTTTTTTAAGTCTTTCATTAATGTTAAGAAATTTTCCATTTTGGGATTTTACAATAAAAATTGCATTTAGACTGTAAAAGATGGCCATCAGCACATTTTTTATAGTAGCTTTTTATCTTGCATCAAATAGTGAATTGCATACTGTATGCAGACTGTTGCATGTACAACTCACTAGCAGTACATATTGTACTGGTACTATTGAACTACAAGAAGCAAGACAGTTGCAAGCCTTCAAAGTTAGAGTTATGTAAAGCTTTTAATGGGTCAGTTAGGTCCTTGAGATGTGGTGACAACAGCTGCACAGGAGGGGCCCAATGTGATTTTTTTTCATGGGGCCCAAAATTCCTGACGGCGCCCTGGGGGTCTTTGTTTTACAGGTGTGAAAGAGAAAATAATGACCAAAAAAATATTAACCGCACTCTTAAGAGAGTGTGACATAAAAGGTTTCATACCATGACACCTATTTTATTTTGCTAGATGTCCTGTTAATTCTTTTGGCAAAGGGATCTACGTTAATTTAAACACCTTAGAGAAAATGTAAACTCCACAGTCTGTGATTGATCTTTTTTTGTAAATTTAAAAGCAGAACAGAATAAACAAAAACTGCTTCAATAAATATTCACATTATTTACTTAAAGAGACAAGACGCAGGTTTTTTCATGTTCTATGTAATATCATCAGTGTAGAAGATGATGTGACTGTGGTGTTACTTTAAGAAGATGTTTTATATGCTGATATGTTTCGAACATCTTACAAAAGTTTAATTGTTAGAGTGTTCAGATGTTTTCATTTTATCGTAAGTTCAATCTGCCCTCAGAAATATAGGTGTCACTTTTGACCAGGCATTGACTCTTGAGCATCATTTGTGTGTCTGATCCACTTCTATATTTTCCAGTCAAGATACGTCGTACAATGTTGTGCTGGTGTGTCTGGAGGTAAAATCAAGATTCTAATACACCAATATATTTTGTCCAATTATTATGTTGTAACTCTGTTTTGCCATGTCTTTCACATCCATGCATCACTAACCAGTGGTCCAGTGGGCTGTCATATGGCCTTTGACCAGGTCCTTAAAAAGATCTCACAACACACTCGTCTTCATTTTTGTTGCCCACTTCCCATTCAATAAAAAATCTAGTTTAAAAAACTTGTGATCACTTTTAGAGGTCTACACAGTCAGGCAACCTCCTATATTAATGATGTCATGCAGGCCTGTGACACAAGGAGGTCAGAAACGTCTTATGATCAGGGCTTGTTGGTTTTCAACGTATTGTTATACAACAGTTTGTGGGATGTCTTGGGAAAACGCACAAACAATGGTTTCTATCATATCTAACAACTTAGTGTTTAATGTGGAGTTATGTCATTAGGTTTGGAAGAGTTTAAGTTATGTAGGTTAGGTTTAGGAAAAGAAACATGGTGACACCATACCTTAAAATATCTCAAAGTTTCAAAGTTCACTTGGTTTCACACAATTTTGAAAACTGGTCTTCTGGGGGAATTTCCTGTGTTGTCTGACCCGTCCATGTGGGTTATATAAGAATTGTGGTGCATTATTTTTCGTAGGTTTATGTATGAACAGTGAATAAGAACAAGCTGTGGTTTTACCTCACTACAACTTTAAAACTGAAGGTGACTGTGGTTTTGACTGGGGACTTAAGTTCTTTGGGACTCACTCCAGCTGGACACAAGTGGACACTGTGGACACCTTCAAAAGGCAGCAAAGGACCTTCATGTTTAGAGTGGCCTTTTTATGTTTTTTTGCATTATTTTCTTGTCAGTATTTTGTGTGTGTTGCTATGAACTGTTGTGAAAAAGTATATTTGAAGTGCTCTATAGGTTTTATTTGCTTAAAGAAGAAAAGTGTTATGTTAAGCAGAGATTAAAGAAAGTTCATTCATTCATTCACAAGTTCTGTTTGGACTACATTTTATCATGAATATTTCTGATGCTGCTCTGTGTGTCGATGTTTTCTTGTAACTGGACAAAATTGAAATGGCTGCAATCCTGTATGAGGTCAAAGGTCGTGACCAAGTCTTTTCTAATTTACTGTCTGAGCTTGTCTCCTCTTTATTAACTGACAAATCAATCAAATCAATCAAATAAGAAAAAGAGATTATAATTAGAATTGCGTGTGCACAGTTTCTGTCAGGGGCGATTGCTCTGAGACAACAAGGGAGGCTGAACTTCTCCTAAAATTTCATAGAAGAAATGGTCAAATATGCACTATTGAATTTACATTAAAATAAGAATTTACATTACATTAAACGTGCGCTAGGATGCGTTTAACGTCATGACTATGGTGTTCAAACGTCAGCTGTTTATCACCAGTTTTCAAATGCGATTTCCCTGTCATACATTCTCGTGTCAGCACGGTGGACGTGGAGCCTCCATGCATTTCATTCATTGCATTTGTCAGACAACAGGTCTGACGCTACTATGCGCCCCGGCTGTATCTAGGCTAATGGCTAACATGCTAACTATTATTTTTATGTCACTAGTCACTTGAAACAAATTTAGGATGATAGGAGACAGGTTGAAATAAACTGAAATTTCCCTTTAACTTCCGTGGGACCTAATGGAGCGGTGGGCAGGAGAGGACGCTCGGTGTATGCATGATGATGAGGAATTGTCGAAAAGGTTGAACCCCTTTGTGACTGACAGCGCTTCACATTTCGAACTCAGTCTCATGCGGATATTTGCGAGTGGAGTCTTCTGACAGAGTGCCATCTGGAGTTCCTTATTTCCATAAGCGATTTTTCACCATTTGTACACAGTTCCGGTGTTTAAACCCATCTGAAAATCCTTGAGGTGTGTTTTGCTGTGGTTCTATGGCATGTGTGTGGTTGAAAAACAGCTTCAATTAAATGTTCCTTTTATAAGTTACTGCCTCGCTACAATATGACAACTTTTATGATGTAAACTGAAAGTGAGCTTCCCCTGTTTGAAAGACCAGCAGCCGCCACTGCTTTGTGTGTGTGTGTGTGTGTGTGTGTGTGTGTGTGTGTGTGTGTGTCTGTGTGTGTACAGTGTGTGTGTGTGTGTCTGTGTGTGTGTGTGTCCTCAGTGAAGTGTATCAGTCTCTGCAGTAGCTTCCAGCTGCAGCAGTCAGTCCAGTTTCTGTTCAGTCTGACTGAGGGAGGTTTTTGTACGACGCTTTTTCACTGTGTGAACACGTACTGACTGTTGATGTAATGAAAACTCTGACAGTAGTAAACTGCTGCATCTTCAGTCTGGACTCCACTGATGGTCAGAGTGAAGTCAGAGTTTGATCCACTGCCTGTAAAACGATCTGGAATCCCTGATGCTCGAGTGCTGGCATAGTATATGAGCAGTTTAGGAGTTTCTCCATCTCTCTGTTGGTACCAGGCTAAACGGTTAGAGCCATAAACATCTTGACTGGTCTGACATGTGATGGTGACGGAGTTTCCCACAGCAGAGCTCACTGCTCCAGGTTGAGTCACTGTGACCTGACCTCTGGACTCTGAGGATACAGAGACACAAACATAAAGCAGCATCATGGTTTTGTCAGCTTCATTTCAGAGGGACAGATGTTGATAGAGGAGAGGAGTTTGATTCTCTGGACTTTACCTGTGAAGCAGCAGCAGAGGAGAGTCCAGATGAGGACGGAGATCAAAGTCATGTTTTTGATGAGGAGGATTTCTGTGGCTTCTGTTGTCATGAAGGACAGCTGTCAGTCATCCAGTGTTCAACTCTCAGGACTATAAACTCTCCCAGAGCACTGGAGCATGGTGCTGCTGATGCAAAGTGGCTCTCTATGGAAATGCTCTGACTGACTCCAACAGGGACTTGGATTACTCTGATGATGCTGCTTATCAGTGGATCAGTCACTTTATCAGAGTATTGATTAGGAATGTGTTACTTCCTTTTTATAAAAAGCTTTGGTTTGAGTTGGATGAGTTGATTTACTTGCAGAATATTATTGTGAATTCCCACTTATTCACAGCCACACAAATCACCATCACTGTGGGATGTATTCAGACAAAATGTATTTTCATTTATCATAATCTATGATAAACATAGGTTCATGATAATTATATATATCAGGATTATTAATGGCAGGATTTATAGAACAGTTTTCCTTTGGAAATGTAACATTTATTTGAATTTGTTTTACTGGAGGAGAAATTAATACTGCTTGTAGATGTTTGAAGTTTCACATAGAAAATGTTGTATATATATTCATAGTTTGTGAGTTAGTCTCTAAACGGTTCAACCAGTTATTACACAATCTGGGTAAACTGGGAATATTTTTGGTGAGTTTGTTTGTGTCAAAGTCAGACAGCCGTGTCTCTCTACAGTGAGAGGTTTTTGTACGGCGGCTTAATGAGTTTGTACCACTGTGGTACACGTTCGGTGGAGGAACCAGACTGGATGTTGGAAGTAAGTCAGATGTTTAAAATGTTTATTTTTTCAGCAGCCAAGTTTTCTTTATATTATATATTTAAGAGGCAAGAAATAGTTGTTGCCTTTCCATTTTGTTTTTACACATATTTTGCATTAAAAGACAAAGTTAGCTTTTGAATGAGAAAAACAAAAGTCCATTGTAATGAAAATAAAACATGAAGCTAGAAGATAAATATTTATTTCTAACTTTAATGGTTAAGTTTCATCTTGAGGGCTTGTAGGTTTAGTTCAGTGTGTCAAAGTCAGAGAGCCGTGTCTCTCTACAGTGAGAGGTTTTTGTACGGCGGCTCAATGAGTTTGTATCACTGTGGTAAACGTTCAGTGGAGGAACCAGACTGGATGTTGGACCTAAGTTTCTTCACAAATACTAGATAAACTGTTTTAAAGTTATGTTTAGAAGTCTGTTTTGTAATGTTTGCAGGAGATAAAAATGTTTTAATTTTAAAAGTAAAACTTAATTTTTATGTTTGAAATCAGAGCAGCTTTAATAAACATTTCTTTGTACATTTTCGTCATACTTTTAGTCAAACAGGTTGAAATGTAAAAAAGATGAAACTGCAAACCAGTTTTACAAATGTTTATCAAGATTATATTCTTAATGTTTCACCTCAGTGATAACTATTTTTTTCTAATAAATTCAGAATCAACTTTTTAGGAATAAACTAACGGTGATTGATTCATGTGGTTTCAAATTCTGAAAATCTTTTGAACAGTTTTAATGAGAATTGACATCAACATAAAGAACATTTGATTGTAGGTAGTGCAGTAATACATGCAGTTTTTAGGCTTGCACAAAACAAATTGTAAAATGCATTTTACTAAAGTAATGTATCGTCAATGTTTGGGAGGAAAACGTTTAATAATTTGTCTAAACTCTGATATTTTATGTCCAGTGTAGTTTGATATATTTGAGGTCATTCTGTATGATGATTCTCTCTGTGCTGATTTGCATGAGAGGCTTCTTAAAGGGAAGTGAAACAATGTGTGAGTGAGTGACTGATGGAGCAGAAAAACCATCTGACAGAAACTCCTTAAAGGAGAAAATCAACTCTCACACAGTAAAGGTGTCCAAGTGTCTGATGGTTGATTGACAGCTGTGTGGTCCCTGTCCTCTAAGCTGATTGGTGTCTCCTAGGTGATGTCCATCCCACCCTGACGGTGCTGCCCCCCTCCAGTGAGGAGCTGCAGCAGGGGAAGGCCACGCTCATGTGTCTGGCCAACAAGGGCTTCCCCTCAGACTGGAGTCTGGCCTGGAAGGTGGACGGCAGCAGCAGCAGCAGCTGGGAGGAGAGCAGGAGCCCTGGGGTGCTGGAGAAGGACGGCCTCTACAGCTGGAGCAGCACCCTGAGGCTCCCTGCAGACCAGTGGAGGAAGGTGGGCTCTGTGACCTGTGAGGCCACCCAGGGCTCCCAGACTCCACTCTCAGAGACACTGAGGAGAGACCAGTGTTCCCAGTCCTGACCTGACTCACTGGGACTCTGCTGCTGGTTTTACTCTGCTACTGCTCTCAGTCTGCTCTCTGTCTCTCTCATGATGTTTCAGTGTGAACATGTTCTTGCTTGTGTTGATGGTTTCAATATCTCAAAGCAATAAAGATTTGATCAAATGTATCATATGAGTGCATGTGACTTCATTTCTTGGACATATGTCATATATTAGGAGCATTACTCAAACTAATGCACAAAAGCCACAACAGTAATGAGTCTTTCTTTTCCAGACTAATTTTAATGGGTTTCAGACTGTGGATATTCTTCTACTGCAGTTCCCATGATAGATCAATCAATTTATTTTAGTAACAATACACATGGTTAGACCATCTTAATAGTAAAACACAAAGCTCTCTGTTATTACTGATGTCTGTCCTTGAATACATTTCCCCTGTTTGTGTGTTGTTAAATTCTACCTAGAAATTATTGTGCAGATTTTAATTCAAAGGTGTTAACAGTCAGAGGGTTTTTGGGATTGGAAATAAAAAGGAGTGTATCACCTGCATAAAGTCACATAACATGAATCTAGTTTGAGATTTTCCATTATATCATATTCAAAAGAGACACAGTAACTTCATCAAAAGACATGATGTGAAAGAGATGAGAGTACAGTCTCTGTTTCTTGCTGTCTGACAGCAGATTCAATACTTATATAACACACATATTTGTGTAGATATAGTTACATCAAGTCTGTCACTTATCTTACTATATAATGACAAAAACTCTGTGGTTGTGTGTCTGTGTGTCTGTTCCATGTTTTTCTCCTCACTGACTTGGTCAATCCATATGAAATTTGGCACAGTGGTAGAGGGTCATGGGAGGATGCGAATGAAGCAATTTTACATCAATTGGCCTAAGGGGGGCGCTATAGCAACCGAATGAAATTGCAAACTTTGAATGGGCATATCTCATGCGCCGTATGTCGTAGAGACATGAAACTTTGCACAGAGATGCCTCTCCTTATGAGGAACAAATTTGCCTCTAGAACTCTTGACTTCCGGTAATATAGATTTTCCACCATTTGAATTTTTTGAAAAACACTTAAAATCAATCTCTTCCTAGGAAGTTTGACCGATCTGCATGAAACTCGGTGAACATAATCTAGGGACCAATATCTAAAGTTTCCTCTTGGCAAAAGTTGGAAAACTTACTAAAACTGAGCTTCTATAAGGCAATGAATATTGTGGAGGGCATGGCTCATCACACAAAGGTGTATAACATCTCAAGGGTTTCACCGATCACCACGCAACTTTGTAGGCATATGACCACACATAATCTGAGGGGACCCCTCCATTATTGACCCCGTCAAACAAAATGGGGGCGCTAGAGAGCTAATTTCTTATCTAGGCCTAACAGCCTTATCGATTTTTACTAAACTTGGTAGATATGTAGAACAGGACGCCTCAAGGTGACTGGAGTAATTTAACTCTAATTGGCAACTGGGTGGTGCTATAACAACAGAAAAATGCTTAAACATGGCTAAAATGCGACCGATCGCTGTGGCTCCCCCTGTGACCCAATGTTTGTTTTTTCTCTAATTTTTGGTATGACTAAGTCATGGTATGGTATGCTGTACATAATCACGGAAGCTGTCAGTGTGTCATTCCGTCAGTCAGTCATTCTGTCTGTCCCATGTTTTTCTGCTCACTGACGTGGTCAATCTATGTGAAACTGCACATAGGCATTGAGGACTGGCATAGGTAGAAGGTGACAAAGCTACCAATGGGTATGGACTAGTATCTCTTGTATTTTTATGATTCCAGATGATATAAAGCTATTTTTCCATAATATATGTGTACATTTACATGGGTAGCAGTAGCTCAGTCTGTGGGGACTTGGCTTGGGAACTGGAGGATCGGATTGGAGTGGGGACTGGAAGCTGAAGAGGTGTCATTAAGCAAGGCCCCAATCCATAACTTTCTCGGGACGCCTGTCCACCGGCAGCCCTCTCACTGTCACATCTCTCTATCAATGCATGTGTATGGGTCCTGTTTGTGCATATGTCTGTATTTCCAGCCTCTGTGTGTGTGTGTGTGTGTGTGTGTGTGTGTGTAATCTGCAAAATAACAACAGAGTGAAAAACTTAAATTTCCCAGTGAGGGACTAATAAAGGAATGCTTCATATTGGACAGATGTGTCGGTAATATTTGGGTGACTTCTGATCATAAATGTTTCTGATGCTGATATGTGTCTTTGTCTTTCCTTTTAACCCTATGGGCCCTAGGCGTTTTTGGGGTATTTTTACTGGCTTTACTTTTAAGCTCATATCACAGTCATTATAAAGGCTACATACACATGCTATGTCCTGTTTGTTTGTTTTTCAGGACAATCTGGGCTAACCAGATTTGCCATCATTGCATGTCCTTCTATGTGCCTGTATTTTATATTAATTTTTCATTCATTCATTCATCTTCTAACCGCTTCATCCTCTTGAGGGTCGCGGGGGGGCTGGAGCCTATCCCAGCTGACATCGGGCGAGAGGCAGGGTACACCCTGGACAGGTCGCCAGACTGTCGCAGGGCTGACACATAGAGACAAACAACCATTCACGCTCACATTCACACCTACGGACAATTTAGAGTTATCAATTAACCTAGTCCCCAATCTGCATGTCTTTGGACTGTGGGAGGAAGCCGGAGTGCCCGGAGAGAACCCACGCTGACACGGGGAGAACATGCAAACTCCACACAGAAGGGCTCCCACGCCCGGGATCGAACCGGCAACCCTCTTGCTGTGAGGCGAGAGTGCTAACCACCACACCACCGTGCCGCCTATATTAATTTTTATATCAATAAAAAAAATATATATGTATCCGTGTTACTAAATTCTTACATCGTGTCCCCCTCAATGTATATGGTGACTACTGCCCTGTCAGCATGCATAATTAGGCCTCAGTTGTCTGGGTGCGCAAAGGTGAAGTGGCTGGTCTTGTCATACAAAGTTTGATGGCGTGTCAACTGGACAATATGGAGATATTTGCATCTTGAAAGCTGGACTACAAATGTTGATAGACAGGCAGAAACACACGCAAGCCTAAGACGGTGTAAGATACGATATTCCTCACTTTTTGAAGTGACTGATAACAAGATCTGTATAATGGGTTGTAAAGAAATTTGTCAGGTTTTTATTTTGTAGACAACTGATCTGTATTTATAGCGTGATGGGATGACAGTACAATGATGTGTATGGCATCAATGGACAGCACCGGTCCTGTGCTTTCATGTGATATGTGTGGCATTTCTGTGTGAGCCTGCATTCGCGAGTAATCCATCCGTAAGTAATGGATGTGTAATGTAATGTGTGTGCAAAGCTGTATGAAAGCTCTGTTATACATCATTTTAATGTAACTTTATCATTTTTTTTAGTTGTGAAAACACTGGACTACCGACAAGTACTTGGTCTTGTCTGGGGTCCATGTCATTGGTTCAACAGCCCATTGGTTCGACATCCCATTAGTCTGACTGTCCGCGGTGCTGAACAGCTCACGGTGGGCGTATGGTGCTCCGCGACCGGCTTGAGGCGAAGCAGGCTCACGGCTTATGTGTTTGTCACTTTCTGTTTCATTTTAACCCACACCATGATCTTTTCCTGACCCTAACCAAGTGGTTTTTGTGCCTAAACCTAACCAGACCTTAACCACAGGGCATCATGATGATTTCGGAACGGACTTCAGAACAATGGGATGTCGGACCAATGGGCAGTTCCCCTTGTCCGAAAGCTACGGTTCCGCTGTTTTCACGTGATTTCACGTGGCTTCTTGCTATGACGAACAGTCGCAAAGAAAATGAACAGAGAAGAACAGGTGTGAATTTGGATGCACTATGCGTCATGCGGGCCCATAGGGTTAATAGGATAAAGTTCAAATTGCTGTGATGCAGTATGAAGCTGAGGTCAAAGGTCATTACCAAGTCTTTTCTCATTAACCATCCAAGCTTGGCCCCTCTTGATTTATTGGAAAATCAGATGAGAACAGGAGATTATAATGGGTTATGAATGATGGTGAGAAGCTGTGATCGAGAAATTACTTTGATTTCCACCAAGATCATTTTTTGTTGTTTCACTTGTTTTGACGAATGTTTAATTTGATGTTAAAGTAACAACAGTTAAATGTTCAATCTAAATGATGACATTGTGTGTGTGTGTGTGTGTGTGTGTGTGTGTGTGTGTGTGTGTGTGTGTGTGTGTGTCCTCAGTGAAGTGTATCAGTCTCTGCAGTAGCTTCCAGCTGCAGCAGTCAGTTCAGTTTCTGTTCAGTCTGACTGAGGGAGGTTTTTGTACGACGCTTTTTCACTGTGTGAACACGTACTGACTGTTGATGAAATGAAAACTCTGACAGTAGTAAACTGCTGCATCTTCAGTCTGGACTCCACTGATGGTCAGAGTGAAGTCAGAGTTTGATCCACTGCCTGTAAAACGACCTGGAATCCCTGATGCTCGAGTGCTGGCAGAGTATATGAGCAGTTTAGGAGTTTCTCCATCTCTCTGTTGGTACCAGGCTAAGGCATGGTTGCTGCTCCAAGTATAAACATCCCTACTGGTCCTACATGTGATGGTGACGGAGCCTCCCACAGCAGAGCTCACTGCTCCAGGCTGAGTCACTGTGACCTGACCTCTGGACTCTGAGGATACAGAGACACAAACATAAAGCAGCATCATGGTTTTGTCAGCTTCATTTCAGAGGGACAGATGTTGATAGAGGAGAGGAGTTTGATTCTCTGGACTTTACCTGTGAAGCAGCAGCAGAGGAGAGTCCAGATGAGGACGGAGATCAAAGTCATGTTTTTGATGAGGAGGATTTCTGTGGCTTCTGTTGTCATGAAGGACAGCTGTCAGTCATCCAGTGTTCAACTCTCAGGACTATAAACTCTCCCAGAGCACTGGAGCATGGTGCTGCTGATGCAAAGTGGCTCTCTATGGAAATGCTCTGACTGACTCCAACAGGGACTTGATATTTTCCTGATCATAATGAGGCTGACAACATTTTTCATAAAATAAAGACATTTTTCTGCTTTAGAGTATGTCTTTACTTGCACAAATTTATTCTAATTAACATCTACAAATATTTAACTGAGCTAGACAATACTGAAGACATTTCCTATTTGTGGGAGGCAATTTTATTCAAAACAAAAAATAGAAACAACTCTTATTTGTCTCTGTCAATATATGATGGCTTCATTTTACAGTGGAAAACTAAGTAGGCAGGAATAATGTAATAATGCAATAACATTCAGTGGAGGTCATGTAAAAATGACCTTTGATGAGTCTACAGCAGCCTGAACATTCTTTTAGAGCATCAATGTCATCTTAAATGTTTTTGATTAACTTTAATATAGAAAATATTCACATTCAAGTGTTTTTGCAAAACCTGAGGCTGAGAGGAAAAACAAGATGACAAAAGTGGAGACCTAATTGGTTACTGTTTATAAACTGGATGGAAACATTTTGCAAGAGACTTGAAAGAAAATGTCAGGATCCATTTTCCTAACCCTATAAAAGAGTCACAATTGAGTATAAATTCAGTGATACAGTTCAACACTGTTGATGTTTTTCAGACACATCAAGAAAATAATCCCACAAAACCCTGAGCAAATAATTGGGGAAAAATGTATTGATAGAAGATCATCTATATTAAGCTGCCTGTTGAAGAGCTGACATCAACCTCTGACCGTGTTTGAGTAAAACTTTGACAAAGAAGATTGTCAAAATGTAATGATGAAGCCTGTTTTAGTTTTTTAGTTTCTCTGCAGTCAGATCAGTCTGATCAGTTCCTCTTTAGCTGAAGGAGGTTTTTGTACGGCGTTGTATCACTGTGTGAACGGGAAGCTGTTATGCTGCTGACAGTAATAAACTCCTGCATCTTCAGTCTGAACTTCTCTGATGATCAGAGTTAAGTCAGTCTGACGTGCCGTTGCACTAAAACGATCTGAAACTCTGGACTGGCGGGTTGTTGTATCATAAATTAAGAGTTTAGGAGCTTCTCCAGGTTTCTGAAGGTACCAGTCAATATCATCACCTATAAGTGTACTGCTTTTACATCTGATGGAGACAGTCTGTCCAGGAACAACAGACTGAGATCCAGGAGACTGAGTCAGGATGATTTCTCCTGATGAATCAGGAAAACATGAAAAAGAGCAGAAGGGTTATTGAGACAAATCCAGTTTGGAGAGAGACGATCAACATCCAGACAGAAGAGTATCATTTCTTTAACATGGAGAACAGGTGGAAGAAGGTAAATGCTGCTTGTTTCAGTGTTTCTCCATCATAGCAGAACATCATTGAGGTGAACCTGGTTGCATCCTGAAGCAAAGTTTTCAGAAGAGAGTCTCACCCTGAACATGGAGCCCCAGGGTGGCCAGCAGTAGAATCAGTGACATCATCATTGTGCTGTCAGCGTGTCAGTGGCTCTGAAAGGCCTGGACAGACACGGATCAACACTGGTCTCTTAACAGCAGGGAGCAGAGAGTTAGGACACATATGCAAACACACAGAGTCAGTCAGCTGTAGCTGTCCTCAACATATCATGGTGTTCATATCTCAGTGGTGATAGCATTGATTATTTCTATGTTTCTCTACATAGTGGGGCATGAAAGAATGGTACAATTTTGTCACTGAAAAAAAAAAATCATTTGGCTTCCTCCAAGTAAATACAGTTGACTCTGTTTGTAAGAATTTGTTAATATTTATAGTGTGACATAAAAAGGTTTCACACCAGGACACTGATTTTGTTTTGCTCGACATCATGTTCATTCTCTTAGCGGAGGGATTAACATTAATTTAAACACTTTTGAGAAAATGGAAAGCTCCAGTGTCTTCAATTAATACTTGTCGTAAATTTGAAAAGCAGAGGAAAGTACATGGAAGAGCTGCTTCAATTACTGTCCACATTATTAACTAGAGGAAGGGAAGCTGCAGGTTTTTTCATGTATAATTGAATATCATCTGTGTAGAAGATGATTTTACTATGGTGTTACTTGAAGAGATTGTTTGAGATTTTTATGTTTTATATATTTTTAAAGTTTAATTGTTAAAGTGTTCAGATGTTTCTATTTTATCATCTGTTCAATCTGCCCTCAGAAATATAGATGCCACTTTCGAACAGACATTGACTCTTGAGCAGCATTTGAAGTGTTTGATCCACCTCTGTATTTTTCAGTCAAGATACAATATAAAATGTTGTGCAGGTGTGCCTCAAGCTAAGATGAAGATTTCACTGCACTTACTTATTTGTCCATTTACTCTGTTGTAACTGTGTTTTGCCATGTCTTTCACATCCATGCATCACTAACCAGTGGTCCAGTGGGCTGTCATATGGCCTTTGACCAGGTCCTTAAAAAGATCTCATATCACTGTCTTCATTTTTGTTGCTCGCTTCCTCCTACAGAAAAAATCCAGTTCAAGAAACTTGTGATCACTTTTAGAGGTCTACACAGTCGGGCACCCTCCTACAGTATATTAATGATGTTATACAGGCCTAAACACGAGGAGGTCAGAAACGTCTCATGATCAGGGCTTGTTGGTTTTCAAAGTATCGTTATACAACAGTTTGTGTGATGTCTTGTGTACATTAGGTTTAGAAAAGTAAAGTTATGTAGGTTAGGTTCAGGAAAAGAAACATGTTGACAATGTGCCTTAAAATATGTCAAAGTTCATGTAAGAGCCAAATATGTCATTCCACTCAGCAGACATGAATTGTATTTACTATGGATGTACACTGGTGGCGCTGTACTGGCACTTGGAGCACTAGTGTATAAAGGTAGGAACAACATTGTTTCTGTCAGGTGTTTCAGCCCGGAAGAGCAAAAGGCTTTTGACCACTGTTGTGCAGGACAGTGTACAATGTGCTATGTGTTCAGTTTGAATAAAGGATAAAGAAATGGACATTTACTGAATCTGTGTTTTGTTGGAATGAATAAATACGATGGTTGTTCTGCAAATGGAACCTGCAGTTTATTGTCTAAACTCGACACAGCCAAGAAAGTTGTGGCATCAACCGTGCAAAGCACGTCAGCCAGGTGAAGCTGGGTGAAACATCCATTTAGCTCCTACAGTTCACTTGGTTTCACATGATACTGAACACTGGTTTCCTGGAGGACCAGTTTAAAAATAAGTATATTTGTAGTGCTATGTATATTGGTTTCATTCATTCATTCATTCATTCATCTTCTAACCGCTTCATCCTCTTCAGGGTCGCGGGGGGGCTGGAGCCTATCCCAGCTGACATCGGGCGAGAGGCAGGGTACACCCTGGACAGGTCGCCAGACTATCGCAGGGCTGACACATAGAGACAAACAACCATTCATGCTCACATTCACACCTACGGACAATTTAGAGTTATCAATTAACCTAGTCCCCAATCTGCATGTCTTTGGACTGTGGGAGGAAGCCGGAGTGCCTGGAGGGAACCCAGGATTGAACCAGCAACCCTCTTGCTGTGAGGCGAGAGTGCTAACCACCACACCACCGTGCCGCCCCTATATTGGTTTCATTTGCTAGATAAAGAAAAGTGTCATGTGGAAAGATTTATGAAAGTTACGGTTTTAAATCTAAATGTGTGTGTGTGTGTGTGTGTGTTTGTCATCAGTGAAGTGTATCAGTCTCTGCAGTAGCTTCCAGCTGCAGCAGTCAGTTCAGTTTCTGTTCTGTCTGACTGAGGGAGGTTTTTGTACGACGCTTTTTCACTGTGTGAACACAGCTTGACTGTTGATGTCATGAAAACTCTGACAGTAGTAAACTGCTGCATCTTCAGTCTGGACTCCACTGATGGTCAGAGTGAAGTCAGAGTTTGATCCACTGCCTGTAAAACGACCTGGAATCCCTGATGCTCGAGTGCTGGCATAGTATATGAGCAGTTTAGGAGTTTCTCCATCTCTCTGTTGGTACCAGGCTAAGTGGTTAGAGCTATAAACATCCTGACTGGTTCTACATGTGATGGTGACGGAGTCTCCCACAACAGAGCTCACTGCTCCAGGCTGAGTCACTGTGACCTGACCTCTGGACTCTGAGGATACAGAGACACAAACATAAAGCAGCATCATGGTTTTGTCAGCTTCATTTCAGAGGGACAGATGTTGATAGAGGAGAGGAGTTTGATTCTCTGGACTTTACCTGTGAAGCAGCAGCAGAGGAGAGTCCAGATGAGGACGGAGATCAAAGTCATGTTTTTGATGAGGAGGATTTCTGTGGCTTCTGTTGTCATGAAGGACAGCTGTCAGTCATCCAGTGTTCAACTCTCAGGACTATAAACTCTCCCAGAGCACTGGAGCATGGTGCTGCTGATGCAAAGTGGCTCTCTATGGAAATGCTCTGACTGACTCCAACAGGGACTTGGATTACTCTGATGATGCTGATTATCAGTGGATCAGTCACTTCATCAGAGTGTAGTTAGAAATATCTCCAATTTGATATATGTTTTACAACTTCATAACTTTTGTTTGAAAATGTTTGATTTAGGCACCTAAGGGCCAGCTGGAATATTTCAAAAAGTCTTTTATTCCCTGTTCCATGCAGGCATTGAACACAGAACAGCTGCATCAGGGAACATTTATTTAATAAGAATTGCTTCCTTGCATTATTTATAGAACTTATTTTCTGCTACCTCATCCATTTGCACGACTGTATATTGTATGCTGTACACTCTATGTTTTTAAAGGTGTGCTGTGTGCATTGTATCTACCTTTGGTGAACTAGAAGCCAAATACAAATTCTATGCAGGTTGCCAATGATATCATTCTAATCTTATGAAGTCTAAAATCTTTTGTATTATTTTAATTAACCACTGTAGAAAATTAACAAAAATTGCATTTGAAATTAAAAAACATATCAAAAACATGCAATCTGGAATTCTGTTTCTTCACAAATACTAGATACCATATTGTTATGTTTTAAATTCTGCTTTGTAATATTTGCAGTAGATTAAAAAAGACTCTTGTTTTGTTTAGTTTATTATTCATGTTTTTATTTCTCCTCCTTAACAATGGAGAGTAACTCACAGTGGCTTCACAAAATTCCATCACACTGGGATTTTAAAAGAGCTTGAAATATAAAGATGATAAAACTGCAAACCTGTTTTTCAAATGTTTTCTGAGATTATATCTAAATTTTCCTCCTAAATAATACCTGTTTTTAGAACAAATTCAGAATCAGTTGTTAAATATTGTTGAACAGAGTGAAGATAAAAGTGGGTATTAGAAAATGTGCAAGATCACTTCATTTTGTCATCTAGTGTTTTAGGTTTTGAAAACCTTTTGAACACTTTTTTTTTAATGATGACTGAAATCCAAATCAAGAACATTTGATTGTAATCTGTTTAATTTCTATTTTTGGTTCTGTCTCCACTAAATATGCCATTAATACGTAATGGTTAGTCAAGGTTTTGGATAAGAAAGAATTTTTCCAAATTCTGATATTTTCTGTCCAGTGTAGTTTGATATATTTGAGGTCATTCTGTATGATGATTCTCTCTGTGCTGATTTGCATGAGAGGCTTCTTAAAGGGAAGTGAAACAATGTGTGAGTGAGTGACTGATGGAGCAGAAAAACCATCTGACAGAAACTCCTTAAAGGAGAAAATATCTGTGTGGTCCCTGTCCTCTAAGCTGACTGGTGTCTCCTAGGTGATGTGCGTCCCACCCTGACGGTGCTGACCCCCTCCAGTGAGGAGCTGCAGCAGGGGAAGGCCACACTCATGTGTCTGGCCAACAAGGGCTTCCCCTCAGACTGGAGTCTGGCCTGGAAGGTGGACGGCAGCAGCAGCAGCAGCAGCTGGGAAGAGAGCAGAAGCCCTGGGGTGCTGGAGAAGGACGGCCTCTACAGCTGGAGCAGCACCCTGAGGCTCCCTGCAGACCAGTGGAGGAAGGTGGGCTCTGTGACCTGTGAGGCCACCCAGGGCTCCCAGACTCCACTCTCAGAGACACTGAGGAGAGACCAGTGTTCCCAGTCCTGACCTGACTCACTGGGACTCTGCTGCTGGTTTTACTCTGCTACTGCTCTCAGTCTGCTCTCTGTCTCTCTCATGACGTTTCAGTGTGAACATGTTCTTGCTTGTGTTGATGGTTTCAATATCTCAGAGCAATAAAGATTTGATCAAATGTATCATATGAGTGCCGTCATGTGACTTCATTTCTTGGACATATGTCATATATTAGGAGCATTACTCAAACTAATGCACAAAAGCCACAACAGTAATGAGTCTTTTTTTCAGACTAATTTTTCAGACTGTGGATATTCTTCTACTGCAGTTCCCATTATAGATCAATCAATTTATTTTGGTAACAATACACATGGTAAGACATTTCACAAAGCTCTCTGTTATTACTGATGGCTGTCCTGGAAGAAATTTCTCCAGTTAAGTTTGTGTGTTAATTCTGCCTAGAAATTATACAGAAGATTTTAATTCAAAGCTCTTAATAATAAGAGGAACAGTGTATCATCTGCATAAAGTCACATAACATGAATCTAATTTGAGATTTTCCACCAAATCATATTTAAATGAGACAGAGTAAGGCCCAATCCCAATTCCTATCTTAAAGGGAAATTTCGGTTTATGTCAACCTGTCTCCTATCGTCCTAAATTTGTTTCAAGTGACTAGTGACATAGAAATAATTGGTGGTGTAACGTTACCTGTGAATGCTGTACCCCAATGCCCACAGAAGAGGAATACCTCTGTTGCAAGGAATGGGACCGGTTGCAGCCTGAGCTAAATGGTAAACAACAAACATGGCACCACACCGGTAAGGTAAGACAACACGTTTGCATGTTGTTTTCTATATGTTCTCTGACATTTATCCTAAAGATATGAGGCGGTCTTTGTGAAGAAAAAGCTTGTTTAGTGGACTAACTTTGCACTTGAAGGTTGCCCGTTCACTTACATTTTAACAGGTCTGACGCTACAGCTGTATCTAGGCTAACGGCTAACGTGCTAACTATTATTTCTGTCACTAGTGACTTAAAACAAATTTAGGACTATAGGAGACGGGTTGAAATAAACCGAAATTTCCCTTTAACCCTCAATCTTAATTCTCAAGCTCAACTCTCAATCTCACTAGACCTCAACACCAAGTGTTAAGGGCTATCTTGTGACTTTAAAATGGGACACCCCTCAAAGGCAAACATGTCTTAAGACTGTCAGGGGCAGCAATATGCCAAAACTCTGTCCAGTCTGTCAGTTCAAAGAAGAAGAAATATATGTCATCAGTAGTCGTCGATAAAAAGATGTGATTTATTTCACTTCTTGTACAAAACAAGCAGTGACAGACATGAACAGAACAAATATGCCAGGGTTAAGAGAAAAGAAAAAGAAATAAAATAAACAAATAAATAAATAAAAAAGTTCAGCAGCTCAAACAATTAAATTGTTTACATATTTCCAGAGTCTTTATAGCTTTGGAGTTTGTGGAGTGCTGAATGGTTTCTAAGTATTGCTGCATTTCATTCATAAAAATTTTGAACAAGGGTTTTCTGTTACAAAATTTACTCTTATGAATATGGAATGTCGCTAAGATAATAGATAGATTAATGATATAGAATTGTTTTTGTTTTGAAATGCTGACATCATAAAATCCAAACAGCACATCTTTGTACAGTAGTGTGTGGTGGCAAAACTACTATTTAATGAACAGTTTAAAGAAAGTCTTCACACGTCGGCTGTCTTTCTTGAGTTTTAATAAGCATTCATGAATGGAGACACTCACACATACAACCGCATAAACAGTCAGTCAGTGAATGCCTAGCAAGTCCTCTCGCCCTGTTATCTTTATAGTTCCCATAACACATGCACATCAACAGTCAAAATATGTGGTGCCTTGACATTCCTAAAACACAACATCTCTTGAGACTAACAAGGACACTTGTTGTCCTCCCTGGCTCATAATCTTGGTGTCTGAGCCTCCCTGGCTCGTGACCTTGGTGTCTCTCGCTGCTGTCACAGTAGGGGTTAAATGAGCACCACACATCATTAGGCTAGAAGTTCAGTTTCATCAAAACAAGTAACCTTCAGTGTTGGGCAAGCTACTTGGAAAGTGTAGTGAGCTAAGCCACTAGTTACTCTAATATTAAATGAAGCTTCACTACATCAAAGCTATTACCCTCAGAAATGTAGCAAGCTAAGCAAAATGAAAGTAACTGGTGCAACTACATCCAAGCATTTTACTAAATTGAACCAACTTCGTGCCAAGTCAGTGTTATCTTACTGATCAATGAAACTGTCAGTCAAACAGAGGTAGGTAAGAAAGCAGGTAAAAAAGTTAAGTTCAATTGTTTATTGAACAGTGAGCTGCACTAACTCCCAACACGACTCAAACCACAACAGCAAGAATGAAGACCTGCTTCAAACAGTCACAACATGGTCAAAAACGTACATACATGCATGTATGTGTATGTACACTGCAAAAACTCAAAATCTTACCAAGAATATTTATTTCTAGTCAAAACAAATCTCATTACAATTGAAATAAGACTCATCACCTAAAAAGTAACTTGTTTTTAGACAATTTTTACTTGTTTCAGGAAAATTTTCACTTGAAATAAGTAGAAAATAAATCTGTCAATGGAGCAAGTTTTTTTTTCTTATTGCAAGCAAAAAAAACCAACTTGCTCCATGGGCAGATTTTCATACTTATTTCAAGTGAAAATTTGCTTGAAACAAGTATTTTTAAGTGTAAAGAGATTTGTTTTGACTTGAAATGAGGCTAGTAAACACATTTTAGTAAACACATTTTATAGTGAGCAGCATACACATGTCCCCTACAAATCCCAACCGTGTTTACAAAGTTTGAATGAAGGAGAGGGACGCAAAGGAAATGGAGGCTGAGCATTGATCCTTTTGCCTCTGTCTGCAGGAACGAATAAAAATCCCATTCATGATGGGGTCAAATGGATTATGTGCATAATTAACCACAAAACAAGCAAATACTTCATCTTAATGACATATAACACTTATTATGCTTCAGCTGAATGCTCTAAGCAAATGACCATGTTGAATTGAAATTAGTTTATCACGTTAAATGTCCGAAATTGTATGAAATTGCTCCAATGCGTTAAACTAAACTTTGTGCATAATCACACAGCCTGATATGCCCTGGCAAACACGGTGGGACTGCTGTACAGACCGTTGGTCTTTCTTACCCTAACCCTGGTTATTTTCTGAAAGCACAGAGCAAAGAAATGTCTTTTTTTTTATCCCCCGGTCTGCTGTCAGCAGGAGCGGGGATTTCAGCACCACGGATGGCGCGCGTACAAAGACTTGACAAGTGTCTCCTATAAATGTGTTTGCTGCTAGAGAAATTATACATAATAAATGAAGACAGTGACATATTTTCAATAAAAAACAATGAGTTGAACGTTCATTTCAAGCTTTTGTAGTACAAGGAGTTTCAGAATTGTGCGAGTGCGGCCGGAGAGCGGGCGGCAGTGTTTGATGCAGGAAACTCGATATGGACTTGAAAATCAGTTTCGGAGTGGGGATGGTTCGGAACGGCGGGGTTTCGGAACGGTGGGGTTTCGGAATGGGGGGCTGTCCCCCGTCAGGTTCATGCGGAAGTGACTCTGTGTGGTGGCGGTGACAGTTTTATTTCAGTCCATAACAGAAATCCCGACCTCGTTTGAGCTTCAGAAATGATTTTGGAAATGTAGCTTGTGTGGACGCTACTGCGCTAAGTGATCAATAAAAGAGCTTAACTACTGAGAAGTTACTTGATTCAGAAAACAGCGACGCTACCACCAAGCTACAGAGAAATGTAGTTAAACTACAAACGTCCACTACTGTAGTGACGCTACTGCCTAACACTGGTAACCTTATACAACATATTATAGGTTAAATATGTTTAAATACCCGAATTTTGCGGCCTCGTGTCTATGACTGAATCACACCTGTGACGATATACGAGTATAACATAACGAGCTTGAGTGTGATATTGCTTTTATACAACAGTTTAACAGTTAAATAAGCAAGGCTGATTAAGAAATGTTGAAAAATGAGGACAAAATAGATAATTTAAGCATTTTATTTGTCTTCTGCACACAAAAATAGTTCCCTCGGGACTCCGCTGTCACCATTGCTATGTAACGCAGACATGGTGCGCCAGGCACTTACTCTTTATACACATTTATCTGCACGTTTCCATTAATTGTGCAGCTGGTGAAATAAGTCTCTGGTGACTGCATGGTGGACTGTCGCTTCACAGGCACAGCCAACTCTGCCTTCTGATCTGACAGTATGTTGCTTTTCTCCAAGTCATTGAGCTCCGCCGATGAAACACTGACAAACCTGGATGTGTGCTCAGATGGATTCAGCTTCTCCTCTCCCTCATCTTCCTCTGAAGACCATTCATAGTTCAATTCAAAACTTATTTTAGGAAATAAATCCATATTTTTGGCTGTTTGACAGTGGATGAATTAATTAGCCTACAACGCAACTGCTGACCTAACTGACACTAACCGTCAGTTTTGATTTGATTGTTGATTGCAATCAGCTGTGAGGCAGAGTGATACATACAAAGTGAAATAACCGTGATGTTGTACTCCAGTATCGTCACGGTTTTACTGTCTCTCGACCAATCACATTGCAGGGCCGGAACTAACTGTTGTATAATACATAACATTACATTATTACCCAATTCACAGGCAGATATATACAAATACACTCATACACACATTCACACGAATTCTACTCACTGAGATATTAAATATACACTGAATGTCCATGTTGTATACAGTAACTGATACAAATGATCTAAAAATGCTATGATGCAGGTCTCAGAGCAAGACTATTAGACATGCTACAGAGGAGTGTTGATTGAGGCCACAATAAGAAAGCAGTAGTGATTATTCATTTAGAGTAAGAAAAGGGTGGATAGACTGATCCTCACTAAGGGTGGAACAGTTATGGCGATAACAGGTGTCAGTTTGGGGTTGGGGGAGATCTCACTAAAGTGGGTAAAGGGGAGTTCAGGTTCAGTAGGTTGGATGAAGGTTTTAACATCCAGGTTTGTCATGCTTCTCAGCGAATTTATTTTTGCATTGTCAAGTGAGTTGATACTTTTTGTTCAAGATGTCTCAAGGAGTAAAGCTTAATTTAGTTTCTTGGAACTGCAGAGGTCTGCAACAGCCTAAAAAAATTAAACAAGTCATGAACAGAATAAAGGAAATAGATTCCAAAATTGTATTTTTACAAGAAACTCATCTTTTAGATGAGGATGGTAGTGTGTTCACAGCGTCATTCTCATCCAGGGCCAGAGGTGTTATGATTCTTATTCATAAAACAGTTCCATTTCAAGTGAAAAATATAATAAAAGATAAACTGGGGAGATACTTAATAATCCAAGGTTGTTTATTATCAGAAAACCTAAATTTAGTAAATGTGTATGGCCCAAATATAGATGATCCCAGTTTTTACATAGGTTTGTTTCTTACCCTCTCAACATGTGCAGGACAGTTTATAATAGCAGGAGATTTTAATTGCACTCTAAACCCTGGCATGGATAGATCCACAAGAATAGATCAGTCACATAATGGCTGTAGAACAACAATTCATCAATTCATTAAGGAATTAAGGTTGTTGGATATATGGAGAGAATTAAATCCACATGCGAAGGCTTACTCTTGTTACTCTAGCGTATTTCGGACATATTCTCGAATTGATTATTTTTTGGTTTCTTCAGAATTGCAGTCCAGAATTCATAACTGCCTTTATGATAATGTTGTAGTCTCAGATCATGCACCATGTTGTTTAGAATATATAGATAAAAAATTGACAAAAGACCCACCTAGATTGCATTTTCAGCATAAATGGCTGCAAGATGAAGACTTTGTAAAATATATAGGAAAGCAGATAGATGAGTTCTTTGAAATTAATACTACACAAACATCAGCATGTACAAAGTGGGAAGCATTTAAAGTTTTTCTTAGAGGTCATATTATCAGTTACACAGGCTCAAAATCAAAAAAGGCGCAGAAAATAAAAATTCTCCAAGAAAAGGTTTATGAGAAAAGTAATCCACAATTGGAAAACGAATTATTGATTTTGAGAGCTGAATATGAAAAGATGTCTGCATTCAGAGCTGCCTCTAGTCTTTTAAGATTAAAACAATCATTTTATGAACAGGGTGATAAAACTGGAAAATTATTGGCAAGGCAGATTAAACAATTAGAAACAAAAACATCAATTACAACCATAATATCTGAAGGAAATTCTATTGTAGATCCTGTAGAAATTAATGATGCCTTTAGAAGTTACTATAAGAAATTATATGATACAAATTCTGAAATTAATTTACAAAACCTAAATAAATTTTTATATGAACAATCTATACCATGTATCCCAAATGTAAATAAAGATGAATTGGAGCTAGATATCAACAAAGAAGAAAAAGGGCATGCTATTGATAATTTGAAATCAGGGAAAAGGGCAGGACCGGACGGTCTTCCAATTGATCTATATAAAAAATTTAAGGACAAATTGTTAACGCCTCTTTTGGAAATGTTTCTAGAGGCATTTCAGAGTGATAGTTTTCCACCCTTAATGACCAATGCCTTAATTATTTTACTGCCAAAACCAGGTAGACCATCTGACTGAAAACCTGAGACCCATTAGTTTGTTAAACTCATACCTAAAGATAATATGTAAAACTTTGGCAAAACGATTACAACAAATATTACCAAATATAACTGATAGAGATCAAAATGGTTTTATAATGGGAAGGCAAGGTTTCCACAATGTTAGAAGGGTACTGAATGCTATACATTTGAGCAAAGAAAAACCAGATACAGCACTTCTATCAGTAGATGCCGAGAAGGCCTTTGATAGGGTTGAATGGCCTTATCTTTTCAAAGCTTTAGAACGATTTGGCTGTGGAAATAAATTTCTAAAATGGATTCAGATAATATACAAAAATTCCACTGCAGAAATATTAACAAATAGAAACATTTCAAAACCAATAAAAATCAATAAAGGTTGCAGACAAGGGTGCCCTCTTTCACCCCTTTTGTTTACAATAGCAATGGAGCCTCTTGCAATAGCAGTGCGTTCACACCCACAATCCTATGGAATAACAGTAGGTCCAACAGAGCATAGGATATGTTTATATGCTGATGATGTAATTCTACTCATGACAAAATTAAATAAAACTATTCCGGCTTTGTTACAACTTTTTAAAACATTTGGCAACATTTCAGGATATAGGGTGAATAAAACTAAATCTTCTATATTATTACTAAATGCAAATGAAAGAAGGAATCCAATCCCTGAGGTAATTCAATTTAATATTGTAGATCAGTTTAAATATTTGGGGGTACAGATTATGCCAAGACTAGAACTTGTGGTTAATGCTAATTATGAACCTTTAATGTCAGAAATTAATGAGTCAATTGAGAGGTAATGAATATACTGCCAGAATTACTCTATTTATTCCAGAATATTCCTCTACCACCACCTTCATATTTCTTTTCAAGAATTAAGAAAACATTTGCAGGATTCATATGGAACAACAGGAGGGCAAGACTCCGTCTGTCTTTATTATATTTACCATTTGATCGAGGGGGTTTGAAATGTCCTAATATGTTGTGGTATTATTGGGCTGCACAGCTGAGATCTGTAATGTTTTATTTTTCAACAAACAGTTCTCCTCATTGGACTGAAATGGAGGCTCATGGTTTGAAATTACCTCTTCCCTCTTACATGTATTCAGACACAGTAAAGAAACGACATAAACAAACTAAACATCCAATTGTAAGACACATGATCAAGATATTGTACGAGGTTAAAAAATATTCTCAAGAACTGGGAACTGAAACAGGTGTGGTATGGACCCAAATGCAGTACACAGGCGCTCAGGAACAGTTGGTAATGACCTTTATTTTCACCACAGCAAACAAGGTACGGAGCAGATAGAATAAACACAGAATAAAGTTCGTTCTTCGGGCTGAAAGCCCTCACACAGTCTCTGGGGCTCAGACGAGGGGAAGAGATGCGGCCGGAGTCGGCCGTGGAACCGAGGAGAAGCAGTAGACTTAAACCGATTTGACCCAAATATACCGGATATATGTACAAAATATACAGAAAACAGAGGGACTTTGTTCCATTGTATTTGGCAATGTACAAAGGTTAACATGTTTTGGGAAGAGGTAAGAGTTGTGATAGAGAAGGTAATTTCAAAACAGATTTTACTGGATCCTAAAATTTTTCTCATGGGCTTATATCCAAAGAAACATAATTACAGTAAATATGAACAAGCATTTATAGATCTCAGCTTGCTCAATGCAAAAAAATGTATTGCATTATTATGGAAAGGGATTTATAGACCAAGTATTACTCAGTGGACAAGGCAGATGTTATCAAGTCTCCCATTAGAGAGAATAACTTACATATTAAAGGCCAAACAGCATGTGTTTGAATTTATATGGGGACCCTTCATAGATTATGTAAAGGATTTAGATTTAACAGATGACGTGAGTGAGTAGGTTCCATGGACGATGCAGTTGTCAAGTATATAATTTCTTTTCAAATCACTGTTTTGCTTTTTTTTTTTTCTAGACATCTGGATTTCACATATGTCTCAGTGAATATACTCCATTTTATGAGTACTATTTTGAGACATGCCGTCTGGAGAGTTCTACTGGCTTGAACAGGAGCATGACTGGTTTTTTTTTGTTTTGTTTTTTTTGTTTGTTTGTTTTGTGTGTGTGTTTGAGTATGTTTTTTGTTGTTGTTGTTGTTGTTGTTTTGTGATAATGCAGCAGACCTCTATGTTTGCAAACACCGTATGGATAAAAAGAGGCTGTATCTTATAATGCTGGAAAATGAATAAAAATATTGTGGCAAAAGTGAGGGCCATACAGCCCTTATTCTTGACCCTCAACTCAACACTCTGAGAATCGGGACAGCACAAGCACTTTGCGAGAGCGCGGATTTTTGAGACTGAGGGTTAAGATTGAGGGTTAAGATAGGAATTGGGATTGGGCCTAACTTCAACAAAGGACATGACATGAAAGAGATCAAAGGACAGTCTCTGTCTCTTAGTGCCTGCCAGCAGATTTGACAACCAGAGGGTCTCCAGTTCAAGTGCCTGTACCGACTGAACACGGAGTGGGGACTGGGAGCTGAAGAACTGTCATTGAGCAAGGCACCAAAGCCTCAACTGCTTCGGGCACCTATCCATGGACAGTCCCCTCATCACTCCATTAATGCATGTGTATGGGTCCTGTTTGTGCATGTGTCTGTATTTTGGGCCTGTGTGTGTGTGTGGGTGTGTCTGTGTGTCCTCAGCGAAGTGTAGCAGTCTCTGCAGTAGCTTCCAGCTGCAGCAGTCAGCTCAGTTTCTGTTCAGTCTGATTGAGGGAGGTTTTTGTACGACGCTTTTTCACTGTGTGAACACGTACTGACTGTTGATGACATGAAAACTCTGACAGTAGTAAACTGCTGCATCTTCAGTCTGGACTCCACTGATGGTCAGAGTGAAGTCAGACTTTGATCCACTGCCTGTAAAACGACCTGGAATCCCTGATGCTCGAGTGCTGGCAGAGTAAATCAGCAGTTTAGGAATTTCTCCATCTCTCTGTTGGTAACAAGCTAAGTAGTTAGAGTTATAAACATCCTGACTGGTCCTACATGTGATGGTGACGGAGCCTCCCACAGCAGAGGTCACTCTAAAAAACCCAGAGCTCTCTGTTATTACTGATGTCTGTCCTTGAATACATTTCACCTGTTTGCGTGTTGTTAAATTCTACCTAGACATTATTGTGCAGATTTTAATTCAAAAGTCTTAACTGTCAGAGGGTTTTTGGGATTAGAAATAAAAAGCAGTGTATCATCTGCATAAAGTCACATAACATGATGTTTTTTTTTTTAATATTTTGAGATTTTCCATTATATCATATTGAAATGAGACACAGTAACTTCAATAGAGGACATGATGTAAAAGAGATGAGAGGACAGTCTCTGTCTCTTGCTGTCTGACAGCAGATTCAATGCTTATATAACACACATATTTGTGTAGATATAGTTACACCAAGTCTGTCACTTATATCTCTTGTATTTTCATAATTCCAGATGATATAAAGCTATTTTTTCATAATATATGTGTACATTTACATGGGTAGCAGTAGCTCAGTCTGTGGGGACTTGGCTTGGGAACTGGAGGAGCGGATTGGAGTGGGGACTGGAAGCTGAAGAGGTGTCATTAAGCAAGACCCCAATCCATAACTTTCTCGGGGCGCCTGTCCACCGGCAGCCCCCTCACTGTCACATCTCTCTATCAATGCATGTGTATGGGTCCTGTTTGTGCATATGTCTGTATTTCCGGCCTCTGTGTCTGTGTGTGTGTGTGTGTGTGTGTGTGTGTGTGTGTGTGTGTGTGTGTGTGTGTATGTGTGTGTGTGTAATCTGTAAAAGAACAACAGAGTGAAAAAAATGAATTCCCCAGTGAGGGACTAATAAAGGAATGCTTCATATTGGACAGATGTGTAGGTAATATTTGGGTGACTTTTGATCATAAATGTTTCTGATGCTGATATGTGTCTTTGTGTTTCCTTTTAATAGGATAAGCTCAAATTGCTGTGATGCAGTGTGAAGCTGAGGTCAAAGGTCATTACCAAGTCTTCTCTCACTGTCCAAGCTTGTCCAATCTCATGAGATAAGATTAAAGTGGGTTATGAATGATGGTGAGAAGCTGTGATCGAGAAATTACCTTGATTTCCACCAAGATCATTTTTTGTTGTTTCACTTGTTTTGACGAATGTTTAATTTGATGTTAAAGTAACAACAGTTAAATGTTCAATCTAACTGATGACAATGTGTGTGTGTGTGTGTGTGTGTGTGTGTGTGTGTGTGTGTGTGTCCTCAGTGAAGTGTATCAGTCTCTGCAGTAGCTTCCAGCTGCAGCAGTCAGTTCAGTTTCTGTTCAGTCTGACTGAGGGAGGTTTTTGTACGACGCTTTTTCACTGTGTGAACAACCACTGACTGTTGATGTAGTGTCCACTCAAACAGTAGTAAACTGCTGCATCTTCAGTCTGGACTCCACTGATGGTCAGAGTGAAGTCAGACTTTGATCCACTGCCTGTAAAACGACCTGGAATCCCTGATGCTCGAGTGCTGGTATAGTATATGAGCAGTTTCGGAGTTTCTCCATCTCTCTGTTGGTACCAGGCTAAGGCATGGTTGCTGCTCCAAGTATAAACATCCCTACTGGTCCTACATGTGATGGTGACGGAGCCTCCCACAGCAGAGCTCACTGCTCCAGGCTGAGTCACTGTGACCTGACCTCTGGACTCTGAGGATACAGAGACACAAACATAAAGCAGCATCATGGTTTTGTCAGCTTCATTTCAGAGGGACAGATGTTGATAGAGGAGAGGAGTTTGATTCTCTGGACTTTACCTGTGAAGCAGCAGCAGAGGAGAGTCCAGATGAGGACGGAGATCAAAGTCATGTTTTTGATGAGGAGGATTTCTGTGGCTTCTGTTGTCATGAAGGACAGCTGTCAGTCATCCAGTGTTCAACTCTCAGGACTATAAACTCTCCCAGAGCACTGGAGCATGGTGCTGCTGATGCAAAGTGGCTCTCTATGGAAATGCTCTGACTGACTCCAACAGGGACTTGGATTACTCTGATGATGCTGATTATCAATGGATCAATCACTTTACCAGAGTATTGATTAGGAATGTGTTACTTCCTTTTTATAAAAAGCTTTGGTTTGAGTTGGATGAGTTGATTTACTTGCAGAATATTATTGTGAATTCCCACTTATTCACAGCCACACAAATCACCATCACTGTGGGATGTATTCAGACAAAATGTATTTTCATTTATCATAATCTATGATAAACATAGGTTCATGATAATTATATATATCAGGATTATTAATGGCAGGATTTATAGGACAGTTTTCCTTTGGAATTTTTACATTTATTTGAATTTGTTTTACTGGAGGAGAAATTAGTACTGCTTGTAGATGTTTGACGTTTCACATAGAAAATGTTGTGTATATATTCAAAGTTTGTGAATCAGTCTCTAAACGGTTAAACCAGTTATTACACAATCTGGGTAAACTGGGAATATTTTTGGTGAGTTTGTTTGTGTCAAAGTCAGAGAGCCGTGTCTCTCTACAGTGAGAGGTTTTTGTACGGCGGCTCAATGAGTTTGTATCACTGTGGTTGACTTTTGGTGGAGGAACCAGACTGGATGTTGGAAGTAAGTCAAATGTTTATTTTTTCAGCAGCCATGTTTTCTTTATATTATGTATTTAAAAGGCAAGAAGCAGTAGTTGCCTTTCCATTTTGTTTGTAGACATATTTTGCATTAAAAGACAAAGTTAGTGTTTGAATGAGAAAATCGAAAGTCCATTGTAATGAAAATAAAACATGAAGCTAGAAGATAAATCTTTATTTCTTACTTTAATGGTTAAGTTTCATCTTGCGTGCTTGTAGGTTTAGTTCAGTGTGTCAAAGTCAGAGAGCCGTGTCTCTCTACAGTGAGAGGTTTTTGTACAGCGGCTCAATGAGTTTGTATCACTGTGGTGGACTTTTGGTGGAGGAACCAGACTGGAGTTTGGACGTAAGTTTCTTCACAAATACTAAATAAACTGTTTTAAAGTTATGTTTAGAAGTCTGTTTTGTAATGTCTGCAGTATTTATGTTATTTCTTATGTCTGAAGTCAGAGCAGCTTTAATCAACATTTCTTTGTACATTTTCATCATACTTGAAGTCAAACAGGTTGAAATGTTAAAGAGATGAAACTGCAAACCAGTTTTACAAATGTTTATCAAGATTATATTCTTAATGTTCCACCTCAGTGATAACTATTTTTTCCAACAAAATTCAGAATCAACTTTTTATAAATAAACAAACGGTGACTGATTCATGTGGTTTCAAATTTTGAAAATCTTTTGAACAGTTTTAATGAGAATTGACATCAACATAAAGAACATTTGATTGTAGGTAATGCAGTAATACATGCAGTTTTTATGTTTGCACAAAAAAAAAATGCAAAATACATTTTACTAAAGTAATGTATCGTCATTGTTTGGGAGGAAAACATTTAACAATTTGTCTAAATTCTGATATTTTATGTCCAGTGTAGTTTGATATATTTGAGGTCATTCTGTATGATGATTCTCTCTGTGCTGATTTACATGAGAGGCTTCTTAAAGGGAAGTGAAACAATGTGTGAGTGAGTGACTGATGGAGCAGAAAAACCATCTGACAGAAACTCCTTAAAGGAGAAAATCAACTCTCACACAGTAAAGGTGTCCAAGTGTCTGATGGTTGATTGACAGCTGTGTGGTCCCTGTCCTCTAAGCTGATTGGTGTCTCCTAGGTGATGTCCGTCCCACTCTGACGGTGCTGACCCCCTCCAGTGAGGAGCTGCAGCAGGGGAAGGCCACGCTCATGTGTCTGGCCAACAAGGGCTTCCCCTCAGACTGGAGTCTGGCCTGGAAGGTGGACAGCAGCAGCAGCAGCAGCAGCTGGGAGGAGAGCAGGAGCCCTGGGGTGCTGGAGAAGGATGGCTTCTACAGCTGGAGCAGCACCCTGAGGCTCCCTGCAGACCAGTGGAGGAAGGTGGGCTCTGTGACCTGTGAGGCCACCCAGGGCTCCCAGACTCCACTCTCAGAGACACTGAGGAGAGACCAGTGTTCCCAGTCCTGACCTGACTCACTGGGACTCTGCTGCTGGTTTTACTCTGCTACTGCTCTCAGTCTGCTCTCTGTCTCTCTCATGACGTTTCAGTGTGAACATGTTCTTGCTTGTGTTGATGGTTTCAATATCTCAAAGCAATAAAGATTTGATCAAATGTATCATATGAGTGCCGTCATGTGACTTCATTTCTTGGACATATGTTATATATTAGGAGCATTACTCAAACTAATGCACAAAAGCCACAACGGTAACAGTAAGTAAGTCTTTTTTTCCAGACTAATTTTAATGGGTTTCAGACTGTGGATATTCTTCTACTGCAGTTCCCATGATAGATCAATCAATTTATTTTGGTAACAATGGTAAACACATGGTAAGACATTTCTAATAGTAAAACCCAAAGCTCTCTGTTATTACTGATGTCTGTCCTGGAAGAAATTTCTCCAGTTAAGTTTGTTTGTTGTTAAATTCTGCCTATAAATTATACAGAAGATATTAATTCAAAACTCTTAATAATAAGAGGAACAGTGTATCATCTGCATAAAGCCACATAACATGAATCTAATTTGAGATTTTCCACCAAATCACATTTAAATGAGACAGAGTTACTTCAACAAAGGACATGACATGAAAGAGATCAAAGGACAGTCTCTGTCTCTTAGTGTCTGCCAGCAGATTTGACACTTATGTAACACACATATATGTATAGATAAAGTGTCAATTATGTCTTTTGTATTTTTATAATTCCAGGTGATATAAAGCCTGTTTACATTTGCATGAGTGGCAGGAGCTCAGTTTGTTGGGATTTGGCTTGGGAACCAGAAGGTCCTTAGTTGAAGTGCCTGTACCGACTGAACACAGAGTGGGGACTAGGAGCTAAAGAGCTGTCATTGAGCAAGGCACCAAAGCCTCAACTGCTTCGGGCACCTATCCATGGACAGTCCCCTCATCACTCCATTAATGCATGTGTATGGGTCTGTTTTTTGGGCCTGTGTGTGTGTGTGTGTGTGTGTGTGTGTGTGTCCTCAGTGAAGTGTATCAGTCTCTGCAGTAACTTCCAGCTGCAGCAGTCAGTTCAGTTTCTGTTCAGTCTGACTGAGGGAGGTTTTTGTACGACACTTTTTCACTGTGTGAACAACCACTGACTGTTGATGTAGTGTTGACTCTGACAGTAGTAAACTGCTGCATCTTCAGTCTGTACTCCACTGATGGTCAGAGTGAAGTCAGACTTTGATCCACTGCCTGCAAAACGATCTGGAATCCCTGATGCTCGAGTGCTGGCATAGTATATGAGCAGTTTAGGAGTTTCTCCATCTCTCTGTTGGTACCAGGCTGAAAGATGGTTGATCTCCTCCACACACTCACATACACACATACACACACACACACACACACACACAAGTCTCTCATCCACCGACACTAGCGCACCTGCACTTCACCAACTGGGTGTAGCCAGGCAGATTTTGCAAGTTTGGCACACCGTGCGCCTGGCGCAGCTACTCCTCTTTCCCACCTCTGTCCCTCCTACCTGCACAAGTCGGAAAGAGGGAGGAGAGAAGCATGGAGTGGGTTTTACACACATCACACCAATCAAATGAGCCCCTCTCCTCGCCCTTAAATGCGCCGCGCGAAGGCGTAATGAGAGTTTACTCAATTCGCCATGGCAGAAGAGAGCAGCAGTGTCAGATGGCCAAACGTCTCCCAGGAGGAAACTGATGTTTTGGTCTGGGAGGTCCAAGCTGGCAGTGTCCGAACATACGGAACTGCGAGCAGACCTCCACGGGCTGATGATGCAAAGGTAGCCTGGGAGGAGGTCACCACAATTGTAAATCAATGTTGCGTTTCTCTCGTGCGCGCGTGCTCTCTCTTTCTCTCTCACAGTCTCACTCTGTTTCTTTTCTTTTGACTTTTCTAAGATGACAGATGCTGAATATATACTCCCTATCTGATGCTGTGGCTGTTTGTGGTTGGCTGAGAGGGGTGTGAACTCATTAGTTTGCAGCTGTGTTAATCAAATCAGGTTGGGTTTCCATTACGTGTGCCAAACGTGCCAAACGGTGCCAATCCCCTTTGATCTGACATCAGATGTGACAGGACAGTCGATATAGAGATACATTTATGTGCTGACTGCAGATAGTTGCATTGAATAGTGTTTTTGTGGCTATTCATTGCATTGTTAATGTGCCTGACATTCTGGAAACCTGCCTGTGAGGTTTTGGTGACGTGTGCGCACTATCCGCCACTCAGCCAAACTTCGGCTTACACTGGCTGCACTCCGCCTGCGCTGACAGTAGACGTGGTTTCAGCTGGCGAGCTTTTAGCGCACCTTCGGCGAAGCTTTTTGGCACGAACCTGTCACTGCACCAAGCTGGATCTGTCAACACCTCCCCCTGCTGCGCCGCCACACCCATCTCAGTGCACCTTGGTCTGCCAAACTACCAAACTGAGCACGCCTCGGGTTGCGCTGTTCGAAACTAGCTCTGCGCGGGGTTTGCCACCCTGCGCAGCACCGGGAAACTAGAGCCCTAAGTCTTACGCAAGGACAGCACACTAGTTTGACTGATAGTGATTTGTTAGTTATAAGCTCAAATGACAGCTGCCTGTACGTAGACTAACCTAGTTTGACCCTTATCGTAAAATACTTTTAAACAAACAGCCCCAACTCTCTCCCAGCACCTAACCAGCCAAGCTGGAGGAGTCAAATACAGGGCACACGCTGAATCATCTACGTCATCACGCGAATTTGAATACATTTTCCGTAACTTTGAGGTGCTGTGGAAACACAAACCACACAGATTACCAGGAATTATTTTACCCAGGTAAACAAATTCCTGGAAATATTGGTGGAAAAGGGGCTTATCATAATATGTTTCACTGATAAAGTTTTACTGTATGTTGTAACTTATTATGGAGGAGAGGAGTTTGATTCTCTGGACTTTACCTGTGAAGCAGCAGCAGAGGAGAGTCCAGATGAGGACGGAGATCAAAGTCATGTTTTTGATGAGGAGGATTTCTGTGGCTTCTGTTGTCATGAAGGACACCTGTCAGTCATCCAGTGTTCAACTCTCAGGACTATAAACTCTCCCAGAGCACTGGAGCATGGTGCTGCTGATGCAAAGTGGCTCTCTATGGAAATGCTCTGACTGACTCCAACAGGGACTTGATATTTTCCTGATCATAATGAGGGTGACAATGTTTTTCATAAAATAAAGACATTTTTTCTGCTTTAGAGTATGTCTTTACTTGCACATAAAGATTATTCTAATTAACATCTACAAATATTTAACTAAGCTAGACAATAATTAAGACATTTCCTATTTGTGGGAGGCAATTTATTAATTGACCTCCCACAATATTAAAATAAAAAGATAAAAACAACTCTTCTGTCTATGTCAGTACATGATGGCTTCATTTTACAGTGGAAAACTAAGTAGGCAGGATTAATGTGAGCAATAACATTCAGTGGAGTTCATGTTAAAATGACCTTTGATGAGTCTACAGCAGCCTGAACATTCTTTTAGAGCATCAATGTCATCTTAAATGTTTTTGATGAACTTTAATATAGAAAATATTCACATTCAGGTGTTTTTGCAAAACCTGAGGCTGAGAGGAAAAACAAGAAGATGACAAATGTGGAGCCCTCATTGGTTACTGTTTATAAACTGGATGGAAACATTTTGCAAGAAACTTGAAAGAAAATGTCAGGATCCATTTTCCTAACCCTATAAAAGAGTCACAGTTGAGTATAAATTCAGTGATACGGTTCAACACTGGTTATGTTTTTCAGACACATCGAGAAAATAATCTCACAAAACCCTGAGCAAATAATTGGGAAAAAAATGTGTTGATATTAGATCATCTATATTAAGCTGCCTGTTGAAGAGCTGACATCAACCTCTGACCGTGTTTGAGAAAAACTTTGACAAAGAAGATTGTCAGTCTAATCAGTTCCTCTTTAGCTGAAGGAGGTTTTTGTACAACGTTGTATCACTGTGAGAACGGGAAGCTGTTATGCTGCTGACAGTAATAAACTTCTACATCTTCAGTCTGAACTCCGCTGATGGTCAGAGTTAAGTCAGTCTGATGTGCCGTTGCACTAAAACAATCTGAAACTCCGGGCTGGCATATTGTGGTATCATAAATTAAGAGTTTAGGAGCTTCTCCGGGTTTCTGAAGGTACCAGTCAATATCATCACCTATAAGTGTACTGCTTTTACATCTGATGGAGACAGTCTGTCCTGGAACAACAGACTGAGATCCAGGAGACTGAGTCAGGATGATTTCTCCTGATGAATCAGGAAAACATGAAAAAGAGCAGAAGGGTTATTGAGACAAATCCAGTTTGGAGAAATATGATCAACATCCAGACAGAAGAGTATCATTTCTTTAACATGGAGAACAGATGGAAGAAGGTAAATGCTGCTTGTTTCAGTGTTTCTCCATCATAGCAGAACATCATTGAGGTGAACCTGGTTGCATCCTGAAGCAAAGTTTTCAGAAGAGAGTCCCACCCTGAACATGGAGCCCCAGGGTGGCCAGCAGTAGAATCAGTGACATCATCATTGTGCTGTCAGCGTGTCAGTGGCTCTGAAAGGCCTGGACAGCCACTGATCAACACTGGTCTCTTAACAGCAGGGAGCAGAGAGGCAGGACACATATGCAAACACACAGAGTCAGTCAGCTGTAGCTGTCCTCAACATATCATGGTGTTCATATCTCAGTGGTGACAGCATAAGTTATTTCTATGTTTCTCTACATAGTGGGGCATGAAAGAATGGTAACATTTTGTCATTGAACAAAAAATCATTTGGCTTCCTCCAAGTAAATACAGTTGTTAATGTTTGTGAGAATTTTTTAAATATTTATAGTGTGACATAAAAAGGTTTCACACCAGGACACTGATTTTGTTTTGCTAGGCATCATGTTCATTCTCTTAGCGAAGGGATTAATGTTAATTTAAACACTTTTGAGAAAATGGAAAGCTCCAGTGTCTTCAATTAATACTTGTCGTAAATTTGAAAAGCAGAGGAAAGTACACGGAAGAGCTGCTTCAGTTACTGTCCACATTATTAACTAGAGGAAGGGAAGCTGCAGGTTTTTTCATGTATAATTGAATATCATCTATGTAGAAGATGATTTTACTATAGTGTTATTTGAAGAGGATGTTTGAGATTTACATCTTTTTAAAGTTTAATTGTTTAAGTGTTCAGATGTTTCTATTTTATCATCTGTTCAATCTGCCCTCAGAAATATAGATGCCACTTTCGAACAGACATTGACTCTTGAGCAGCATTTGAAGTGTTTGATACACCTCTGTATTTTTCAGTCAAGATACAATATAAAATGTTGTGTAGGTGTGCCTCAAGCATAGGCATCATTTAGGTATGGCGAGGTATGGTAGCTGCCATACCTTGGAATCGGGAGAAAAAAAAAAAGAGAGGTTCTGTAGTCATCTTACTTGTGAGTGTCCTTCATATTTGTTGCAAGTGATCAGATTTGATAGTCTGAGGCGCACTGTCTGGTTGTTTTCATTGTATTGCACTGAAATAGGTCAATAATATGCTCATCAGTGAATACGAGTGTTAGTGAATATCAGTGTTATTGAATCAAATTGTTCGCCACTTCGCTCCTCCGCGAGTTATGAGTTATGTGAGTTATCTGTGTGTTGTAAAAGTATTTTGCTCTGCTGCTGTAGACAGCCTGTCTAAATGATGTCTTGAAGCCTGTCTGATTGTATGTGGGGTTTTTTCTTCATGTCGGCATGTTAAGCTTGTATTTTTGGTCTCTGGAGACACTCCAATAAATTTGCCTATACAGTATTGTACCAAATTGGCCTTTGTTTTACTGTGTTTCATACACCGGACTCCTTGGATATCTTCTAGAAATGAGCTTTTATTTTGTTTATTTTCTGTGAAGTTAAACACATGACTAATGATAATTAAACCTCTGCTCGCTGTCTGTGGTGCTGAAATATGCGCCGAAATAGGTCCGATGTTTTCACTGCTCTCACCAAGTCGTACATTACATGAATTATGAATGTGAGAAACAGCTTCATGTCCTTTGAAACAGTTTTCAATAGCATAGTGTGTACTTCTGACAGGTCAAAAACCAAAGTGAAATTTTATATAAGTTCATATTTTTGAAACTCCATCATCAGTAGCTCTGTGACGTCATGTCATATTGCCATACCTTAGCTTTTGCTGAAACGACGCCCCTGGCCTCAAGCTTAGATGAAGATTTCACTGCACGTATGTATTTGTCCATTTACTCTGTTGTTACTGTTTTGCCATGTCTTTCACATCCATGCATCACTGACCAGTGGTCCAGTGGGCTGTCATATGGCCTTTGACCAGGTCCTTAAAAAGATCTTATATCACTGTCTTCATTTTTGTTGCTCGCTTCCTCCTACAGAAAAAATCCAGGTCAAGAAACTTGTGATCACTTTTAGAGGTCTACACAGTCGGGCACCCTCCTACAGTATATTAATGATGTTATACAGGCCGAAACACTAGGAGGTCAGAAACGTCTCATGATCAGGGCTTGTTGGTTTTCAAAGTATCGTTATACAACAGTTTGTGTGATGTCTTGTGAAAACTCACATACGATGGTTTGTATCATATCTTACAACTTAGTGCTTAATGTTCTGTACATTAGGTTTAGAAAAGTAAAGTTATGTAGGTTAGGTTCAGGAAAAGAAACATGTTGACAGTGTGCCTTAAAATATGTCAAAGTTCATGTAAGAGCCAAATATGTCATTCCACTCAGCAGACATGAATTGTATTGATCATGGATGTACACTGGTAGCGCTGTACTGGCACTTGGAGCACCAGTGTATAAAGGTAGGAACAGCATTGTTTCTGTCAGGTGTTTCAACCTGGAGGAGCAAAAGGTTTTTGACCACTGATGTGCAGTACAGTGTACAACGTGCTGTGTGTTCAGTGTGGATAAAGGATAAAGAAATGGACATTTATTGAACCTGTGTTTTGTTGGAATGAATAAACATGATGGTTGTTCTGCAAATGGAACCTACAGTTTATTGTCTGAACTCGACACAGCCAAGGAAGCCGTGGCATCAACCGTGCAAATTGCAGCAGCCAGGTCAAGCCGGGTGAAACATCCATTTAACTTCTACAGTTCACTTGGTTTCACATGATACTGAACACTGGGTTCCTGGAGGACCTGTTTAAAAATAAGTATATTTGTAGTGCTATATAGGTTTCATTTGCTTGAAAAAGAAAAGTATCATGTGAAAAGATTTAGGAAAGTTACGGTTTTAAATCTAAATGTGTGTGTGTGTGTGTGTGTGTGTGTGTGTGTGTGTGTGAGTATGTGTGTGTGTGTGTCCTCAGTGAAGTGTATCAGTCTCTGCAGTAGCTTCCAGCTGCAGCAGTCAGTTCAGTTTCTGTTCAGTCTGACTGAGAGAGGTTTTTGTACAACGCTTTTTCACTGTGTGAACACAGCTTGACTGTTGATGTAGTGTTCACTCTGACAGTAGTAAACTGCTGCATCTTCAGTCTGGACTCCACTGATGGTCAGAGTGAAGTCAGACTTTGATCCACTGCCTGTAAAACGACCTGGAATCCCTGATGCTCGAGTGCTGGTATAGTATATGAGCAGTTTCGGAGTTTCTCCATCTCTCTGTTGGTACCAGGCTAAGTGGTTAGAGCTATAAACATCCTGACTGGTCCTACATGTGATGGTGACGGAGCCTCCCACAGCAGAGCTCACTGCTCCAGGCTGAGTCACTGTGACCTGACCTCTGGACTCTGAGGATACAGAGACACAAACATAAAGCAGCATCATGGTTTTGTCAGCTTCATTTCAGAGGACAGATGTTGATAGAGGAGAGGAGTTTGATTCTCTGGACTTTACCTGTGAAGCAGCAGCAGAGGAGAGTCCAGATGAGGACAGAGATCAAAGTCATGTTTTTGATGAGGAGGATTTCTGTGGCTTCTGTTGTCATGAAGGACAGCTGTCAGTCACCCAGTGTCCCAGAGCACTGGAGCATGGTGCTGCTGATGCAAAGTGGCTCTCTATGGAAATGCTCTGACTGACTCCAACAGGGACTTGGATTACTCTGATGATGATGACTATCAATGGATCAATCACTTTATCAGAGTGTAGTTCGAAATATCGCCAATTTGATAAAATTTTAACGACTTGATAACTTTTGTTTCAAAATGTTTGATTTAGGCACCTAAGGGCCAGCTGGAACATTCCAAAAAGTCTTTTATTCCCTGTTCCATGCAGGCATTGAACACAGAACAGCTGCATCAGGGAACGTTTATTTAATAAGAACTGCTTTCTTGCATTATTATAGAACTTATTTTCTGCTACCTCATCCATTTGCACGACTGTATATTGTATGCTGTACACTCTGTATGTTTTTAAAGGTGTGCTGTGTGCATTGTATCTACCTTTGGTGAACTAGAAGCCAAATACAAATTCTGCGCAGGTTGCCAATGACATCATTCTAATCTTATCAAGTCTAAAATCTTTTAATTATTTTAATTAACTGTTGGAGGAAATTAACAAAAATTGCATTTGAAATTAAAAAACATATCAAAAATATGAATTCTGGAATTCTGTGGCTCTGTGTTATTGTCAGTTTTCATGTTTTTGGCAAGATCTTACAAACAGAGACTGATTTTGGAGAGTTTGTTTGTGTCAAAGTCAGAGAGCCGTGTCTCTCTACAGTGACAGGTTTTTGTATCACTGTGGTGCACGTTCGGTGGAGGAACCAGACTGGATGTTGGAAGTAAGTCAAACTTTCAAAAACCTGTTTTTATTGAAGAGCTTTTTTCCTGCCTTTATACTCAGCACTCTGGAACTTCTATATTATCATTTAATTTTACAGAAATATTTTGCACTGAAAGACAGACTGATTTTGAAATAGAAAATCAAAAGGTGATTGGAAAGAAAATGACGAATTAAACTAGATGATAAATCCTTACTTCCAACTTAAATTGTAAAATTGCATTTGAGTGCTTGTAGGTTTAGTTCAGTGTGTCAAAGTCAGAGAGCTGTGTCTCTCTACAGTGAGAGGTTTTTGTACAGCGGCTCAATGAGTTTGTATCACTGTGGTGGACTTTTGGTGGAGGAACCAGACTGGATGTTGGAAGTAAGTTTCTTCACAAATACTAGATACCATATTGTTTTGTTTTAAATTGTGATTTCTAATATTTGCAATAGATTAAAAAAGACTCTTGTTTTATTTAGTTTATTATTCATGTTTTTATTTCTCCTCTTTAACCATGGAGAGTAACTCACAGTGGCTTCACAAAATTCCATCACACTGGGATTTTAAAAAAAAAAAAGCTTGAAATATAAGATGATAAAACTTCAAACCTGTTTTCCAAATGTTTTCTAAGATTACATCTAAATTTTCCTCCTAAATAATACCTGTTTTTAGAACAAATTCAGAATCAGTTATTAAATACTGTTCAACAGAGTGAAGATAAAAGTGGGTATTAGAAAATGTGCACGATCACTTCATTTTGTCATCGAATGTTTTAGATTTTGAAAATCTTTTTAACACTTTTTTTTTAATGATGACTGAAATCCACATGAAGAACATTTGATTGTAATTGTTTAATTTCTAATTTTGGTTCTGTCTCCACTAAATATGCCATTAATACGTAATGGTTAGTCAAGGTTTTGGATAAGAAAGAATTTTTCCAAATTCTGATATTTTCTGTCCAGTGTAGTTTGATATATTTGAGGTCATTCTGTATGATGATTCTCTCTGTGCTGATTTGCATGAGAGGCTTCTTAAAGGGAAGTGAAACAATGTGTGAGTGAGTGACTGATGGAGCAGAAAAACCATCTGACAGAAACTCCTTAAAGGAGAAAATCAACTCTCACACAGTAAAGGTGTCCAAGTGTCTGATGGTTGATTGACAGCTGTGTGGTCCCTGTCCTCTAAGCTGATTGGTGTCTCCTAGGTGATGTGCGTCCCACCCTGACGGTGCTGCCCCCCTCCAGTGAGGAGCTGCAGCAGGGGAAGGCCACGCTCATGTGTCTGGCCAACAAGGGCTTCCCCTCAGACTGGAGTCTGGCCTGGAAGGTGGATGGCAGCAGCAGCAGCAGCTGGGAGGAGAGCAGGAGCCCTGGGGTGCTGGAGAAGGATGGCCACTACAGCTGGAGCAGCACCCTGAGGCTCCCTGCAGACCAGTGGAGGAAGGTGGGCTCTGTGACCTGTGAGGCCACCCAGGGCTCCCAGACTCCACTCGCAGAGACACTGAGGAGAGACCAGTGTTCCCAGTCCTGACCTGACTCACTGGGACACTGCCGCTGGTTTTACTCTGCTACTGCTCTCAGTCTGCTCTCTCTCTCTCTCTCTCTCTCTCTCTCTCTCTGTCTCTCTCATGATGTTTCAGTGTGAACATGTTCTTGCTTGTGTTGATGGTTTCAATATCTCAGAGCAATAAAGATTTGATCAAATGTATCATATGAGTGTCGTCATGTGACTTCATTTCTTGGACATATGTTATATATTAGGAGCATTACTCAAACTAATGCACAAAAGCCACAACAGTAATGAGTCTTACTTTTCCAGACTAAGTTTAATGGGTTTCAGACTGTGGATATTCTTCTACTGCAGTTCCCATTATAAATCAATCAATTTATTTTAGTAACAATACACATGGTTAGACCATCTTAATAGTAAAACACAAAGCTCTCTGTTATTACTGATGTCCGTCCTGGAGGAAATTTCACCTGTTTGTGTGTTGTTAAATTCTACCTAGAAATTATTGTGCAGATTTTAATTCAAAAGTCTTAACTGTCAGAGGGTTTTTGGGATTAGAAATAAAAAGGAGTGTATCATCTGCATAAAGTCACATAACATTAAAGGCTAAGTTCGGTTTTTTGACACCTGGACCTTATTTCTAGGATTAAATACGCTCGTAGACTCACCCAGACAATTTTGGTGGAGCTCGGAGCCGTTTTCGAGCAATTTAGATCCATCCGACGGCGTTTTCTCTCATGCCATAGAAGCGGACGGGGCCAAAAATCGAAGCCCCTAAATTAGACATTATCTGCTGCGAAACTCGCTCATTTCACCTACATTTTATAAATGAATGGCCAGTGTTATCGCCATGTCAGCTCAACTTCGTTGTTATGGTCATCCGGGGCTTTACAAGGATTGGTAACTTTTGGTGACGTCATAGACGTGCGCCGCAGGAGCGCAGCTGAGTAGAGCCGCTGTTGTTGCTAGGATACATGGCTACATGGCTATTCTTGTGCAACATGGCGGAATATTTATCCGATGTAGAAGTGTCTGACGACGACTTTGAGTATGATGGATGTCCGTATCGTTTTGAGCCAGAATACACCGACGAGGAGCTATTTGAAAGGAGGATGCAGAGGGAAAGAGCTGAACAGCTGGCCAGAGAACAAGCAACCACTGCACGTCCACGAGTGGGGGCTAACTGGTGTTGTTGTGGACACTGCACGGCAATGGTAACAGAGGAGGAGTGCCTTTGCTGCTCAGAGTGGGACTTGAGACCAGAGGAAACACGTATTGATGCCCCCCAAAATACGTGTCTCACTACACTCGAAGATTTTTCTGTCATGACAAACCAGGCTGTGGTAGAGACTTTTTTTCATGTCCCGAGAGTCAACTGGCAGGCCAGCAGGACCGAACGCCAATTTTCGATAGAGTAAGTAGCCCATACAAATGCAAAAGTATATTTTCTATGAGTGTTTGCTTTATAAGTAAATAACTTGGGTATGGTGTCTTTACTTTGTAGTTATGTATGATCTGGAATGTAGACATCAGACTCAGGCTATTACACAGAAAAAATAATGTAGAAACACGGTTGACAGTTTCATAGATATGAGTTTGGCATTTAGGAAATTCAGTTCAGTGTGGTTTATTAAAAAAAAAAATCCATTGATAATCACTCCTGAATATCTTTTCTAACTTCTGTTTACTTTGTGCTAATTCTCTATCCTGTAGGCAATGCAGACTGGTGGCATACCGGATTGTTATAGAGTGGGCACTTGCAGGGGAACACCTTGGACCTGGGAACAGGAGGATAATTCCTAGCTGCATTGTCTCTGCAATCAGAGGAAAATACCCCTCTCCCACAGGCAGTTATGTGGGATTCACTGAGGCTCAGGACATTTTCAACAATTTTCGACTCAATTTTTCTTGGACAGTTTGTGTGAAGGCTGTTACATTTGCTTTGTTTTTGCTATTGTCTTTGTATCTATTTCTATGCATATGTGTAAACACACAAATACTTATATTATTGTACATAATTGCCTTTTGTTTTTTGACAATTCATTTATGACCACTATTCAATACAAAGTCATAAAACAAACTTGTTTTATTTTTTACCATTATAAGAGTCAGTACGAAATATAACAACAGCAGAGTCCAGACATAACACAAGTGTAAAATAAAAACATATTTTAGCACACAACAGAAAAATAGTGAAAAAAAGAAAACTTTTCAAAAACTTCCAAAACAAGATAAACAAACAAAAAGAAAAAAAACTAGAGTTGCAAGGCCCAAGAGGCAATGTCAAAAATACAGAAAGGCAAGCAGCACTCAAGTGTGTATCTTACATTTGTTCTTCTATTTGTCTCACACGGCAGGCACAGGATCAGCAACAGAAACGTGTTGCAAATTTTGTCAGTGTTTGTAACACACACAGAGGAAGACTAAAGTCAATACACGTTTCTGTTATTGATCCCGTGCCTGCCGTGTGAGACATATAGAAGAACAAATGTAAGATACACACTTGAGTGCTGCTTGCCTTTCTGTATTTTGCATAGAAAATAAAAATCAGACATCATGACTGTCACAAAAAACGAATATGGGGCTGCCAGTCACCAGAGTGTTTCCCACAGGTCCACTGAATTTTTATTTGGCTGCCTCTGGTGATTATTGTTGTCTCTGTTATTAGATTTTTGCATTCGGGACAGGTTTTAAAAAGTTGGAGGAGGTGGGACTCGTTCACCAGCCACTTTTTTCTGACCATCCTTTTGCAGTTTCTCCATTAGAACTTGCTGAAGCAGCTGAAGTCCCTGTGCTTGAAGGAGAGCCTGAACTTGAAGGTTTGAAGCTGGTGTCAGCAGGGTCCATACTCAAGTCCCTGAAACTCATACTGATGTCTTCAACTTCATGGTCCAATTCATCTTCAGCTTCACTCTAAAAACCAAACATAGTTGTGAAATTATTATCTAAATGCACTTATGGTAAAGAAACAACTTTTATCATAGTAATGCGCTGATAATTTTTTTTTTATGCAGACATGTTGGCCTTTTTACAAATACAAGACAAGGCCACTTACTTGCAGTATAGGTGATGTAGAGATCGATGGGTTTCTGGTCCTGGAAGTATGGGTTGATGTGGATGGGATAGTGTCCTGGTGCACATAAAATAACACATAGTGTCACTGTAAATATGAAAGGGGCAAAATACATTCTCTGCTAATATACATAAAAGGTACTCAGCTCTACTTACCACAGCGTGGGACCATGTTGGAGCCAAAGCAAAGTATTTCCCTGATAGTGATCGTTTTGTGCTGGTTGTTTTCTGAGGTGGACTGGTGAGCACAAGAGTAAGTGCAGAGGCCAAATGAGATCCAGACAATCCTGTAGGCTCCTTAGCTGCTCTGTGTTGGCTTTTTATTGGAGTGGATTGTGGGAGTGCTTCAAGCTCTGATTCAAGAAGACATTCAACACTAGCACTTCCCTAAAGAAAAAAAAAAGTGTTATACACAGCGTCATCTACAGCAACTTTTACCTTACTCATCTGAGTGTGCCAATGTACCCACGTCCTTTAGTGCACTTTATTCTACATTTTTGTACATTTTAGATTGATCAAAAACGGTCGAAACAACTGACAATTAGTTTTGGAGAAAGCATATGACTACTTGTAAGTGTGCGCTAACAATGCAGACCCGTGGTGATTGCAGCTCGAGTCACAATTTATTGCCTGCAGAGAATAACCATATCATATGCATTGCGAGTTAGTTTTTTCAAAAACTAGCATGGACTAGAGTAAATTATATTGCGTTACAGTGCAGTATTCTTTTGCAGGAATGTATTTTTAGTAGGCTACTCCCGCTCAGAAATAGGTCGTGAAGATAGCTATTCATTTTATACAAGGAGCTTTATACGCTGGCCGACGTGCACTGGTTATCGACCAATATTATTACATCTTCAAAAGAAATGCATTACCTCCGCTGCGTCTGTTTTGCCCTCTGAAACAATCGGGATGGCATTCCTCCTGAGGTACTGACGCTGAGCTTCCTGGCCTTTTGTCTTCGTAATAAAGTCTTCTGGAGCGAAGTGAGCACTGCAGACCCGAGGACTCACCCTCCTCAGTTCTTCCATAGGAGTATTCGGGTCCATTTTCAGGACAACAAGCCAGAGCTTTAGTAACTCCGGGTTTGTCAAAGGAAGCCTGTGGAAGGTGAACTTTGTCCAACTAGTCATTTTGTTTGGACAAAGTGGAAAAACGCAATGACGAACCATGTTTGTAGCCGTGTAGCTCCTAGCCTAGCGCCGGCTGTACTCAGCTGCGCTCCTGCGGCGCACGTCTATGACGTCACCAAAAGTTACCAATCCTTGTAAAGCCCCGGAAGACCATAACAACGAAGTTGAGCTGACATGGCGATAACACTGGCCATTCATTTATAAAATGTAGGTGAAATGAGCGAGTTTCGCAGCAGATAATGTCTAATTTAGGGGCTTCGATTTTTGGCCCCGTCCGCTTCTATGGCATGAGAGAAAACGCCGTCGGATGGATCTAAATTGCTTGAAAACGGCTCCGAGCTCCACCAAAATTGTCTGGGTGAGTCTACGAGCGTATTTAATCCTAGAAATAAGGTCCAGGTGTCAAAAAAACGAACTTAGCCTTTAATCTAGTTTGAGATTTTCCATTATATCATATTCAAATGAGACACAGTAACTTCAATAGAGGACATGATGTGAAAGAGATGAGAGGACAGTCTCTGTCTCTTGCTGTCTGACAGCAGATTCAATACTTATATAACACACATATTTGTGTAGATATAGTTACATCAAGTCTGTCACCTATCTTACTATATAATGACAAAAACTCTGTCTGTGGGTGTGTCTCTTCCACGTTTTTGTCCTCACTGATTTGGTCAGTCCATATGAAATTTGGCACAGTGGTAGAGGGTCATGGGAGGATGTGAATGAAGCAATATTATATCAATTGGCCAAAGGGGGCCGCTGTAGCAACTGACTGAAATTGCAAACTTTGAATGGGCATATCTCATGCCCTGTATGTCGTAGAGACATGAAACTTTGCACAGAGATGCCTCTCCTCATGAGGAACAAATTTGCCCCAGAACTCATAACTTCCGGTTATATATATTTTCTGCCATTTTGAATTTTTTGAAAAACACTTAAAATCGATCTCTTCTGAGGGGACCCCTCCATTATTGACCCCATCAAACAAAATGGGGCTGCTAGAGAGCTAATTTCTTATCTAGGCCTAACCACCATATTGATTTTTACTAAACTTGGTAGATATGTAGAACAGGACACCTCAAGGTGACTGGAGAAATTTAACTCTAATTTGCAACTGGGTGGCGCTATAACAACAGAAAAATGCTTAAAAATGGCTAAAATGCGACCGATCGCTGTGGCTCCCCCTGTGACCCAATGTTTGTTTTTTTTTCTAATATTTGGTATGACTAAGTCATGGTATGGTTTGCTGTACATAATCACGGAAACTGTCAGTGTGTCATTCCGTCAGTCAGTCATTCTGTCTGTCCCATGTTTTTCTACTCACTGATGTGGTCAATCTATGTGAAACTGCACATAGGCATTGAGGATTGGCATAGGTAGAAGGTGACAAAGCTACCAATGGGTATGGACTAGTATCTCTTGTATTTTTATGATTCCAGATGATATGATGCTATTTTTTCATAATATATGTGTACATTTACATGGGTAGCAGTAGCTCAGTCTGTGGGAACTTGGCTTGGGAACTGGAGGATCGGATTGGAGTGGGGACTGGAAGCTGAAGAGGTGTCATTAAGCAAGGCCCCAATCCATAACTTTCTCGGGGCGCCTGTCCACCGGCAGCCCCCTCACTGTCACACCTCTCTATTAATGCATGTGTATGGGTCCTGTTTGTGCATATGTCTGTATTTCCGGCCTCTGTGTATATGTGTGTGTGTGTGTGTGTGTGTGTGTGTGTGTGTGTAATCTGTAAAATAACAACAGAGTGAAAAAAATGAATTTCCCAGTGAGGGACTAATAAAGGAATGCTTCATATTGGACAGATGTGTAGGTAATATTTGGGTGACTTTTGATCATAAATGTTTCTGATGCTGATCTGTGTCTTTGTCTTTCCTTTTAACCCTATGGGCCCTAGGCCTTTTTGGGGGTATTTTTACTGCCTTTACTTTTAATCTCATATCACAGTCATTATAAAGGCTACATACACATGCTATATCCTGTTTGTTGTTTTTGTTTTTCAGGACAATCTGGGCTAACCAGATTTGCCATCATTCCATGTCCTTCTATGTGCCTGTATTTTAATTTTTATATCAATGAAAAAAAACTAATCCGTGTTACTAAATTCTTACATCGTGTCCCCCTCAATGTATATGGTGACTACTGCCCTGTCAGCATGCATAATTAGGCTACAGTTGTCTGGGTGCGCAAAGGTGAAGTGGCTGGTCCTGTCATACAAAGTTTGATGGAGTGTCAACTGGACAATATGGAGATATTTGCATCTTGGAAGCTGGACTACAAATGTGGATAGACAGGGAGAAACACACGCAAGCCTAAGACGTGGTAAAATACGATATTCCTCACTATATGAAGTGACTGATAACAAGATCTGTATAATGGGTTGTAAAGAAATTCGTCAGGTTTTTATTTTGTAAACAATTGATCTGTATTTATAGCGTGATGGGATGACAGCACAATGATGTGTGTGGTATCATTGGAAAGCTCTGCTCCTGCGCTTTAATGTGATATGCGTGGCATTTCTGTGCGAGCCTGCATTCGCGAGTAATCCATCCAAGAGTAATATGTGTGCAAAACTGTATGAAAGCTCTGTTAAACATAATTTTAATGTAATTTTATCATTTTTTCGTTGTGAAAACATTGGACTACCGACAAGTGCTTGGTCTTGTCTGAAAGTTACAGTTCCGCTGTTTCACTTGATATGCGTGGCTTCTCGCTATGACACACGGTCGCAAAGAAAATCAACAGAGAAGAACAGGTGTGAATTTGGACACACTCGTACAGGCCCATAGGGTTAATAGGATAAAGCTCAAATTGCTGTGATGCAGTATGAAGCAGAGGTCAAAGGTCATGACCAAGTCTTTTCTCATTAACCGTCCAAGCTTGGCTCCTCTTGATTTACTGGAAAATCAGATGAGAACAGGAGATTATAATGGGTTATGAATGATGGTGAGAAGCTGTGATCGAGAAATTACTTTGATTTCCACCAAGATCATTTTTTGTTGTTTCACTTGTTTTGACGAATGTTTCATTTGATGTTAAAGTAACAACAGTTAAATGTTCAGTGTGTGTGTGTGTGTGTGTGTGTGTGTGTGTTTTGTGTGTGTGTGTGTGTGTGTGTGTGTGTGTGTGTGTGTGTGTGTGTGTGTGTGTGTGTGTGTGTGTGTGTGTGTGTCCTCAGTGAAGTGTATCAGTCTCTGCAGTAGCTTCCAGCTGCAGCAGTCAGTTCAGTTTCTGTTCAGTCTGACTGAGGGAGGTTTTTGTACAATGCTTTTTCACTGTGTGAACACGTACTGACTGTTGATGTAATGTTGACTCTGACAGTAGTAAACTGCTGCATCTTCAGTCTGGACTCCACTGATGGTCAGAGTGAAGTCAGACTTTGATCCACTGCCTGTAAAACGACCTGGAATCCCTGATACTCGAGTGCTGGCATAGTATATGAGCAGTTTAGGAGTTTCTCCATCTCTCTGTTGGTACCAGGCTAAACGGTTAGAGTTATAAACATCCTGACTGGTCCTACATGTGATGGTGATGGAGCCTCCCACAGCAGAGCTCACTGCTCCAGACTGAGTCACTGTGACCTGACCTCTGGACTCTGAGGATACAGAGACACAAACATAAAGCAGCATCATGGTTTTGTCAGCTTCATTTCAGAGGGACAGATGTTGATAGAGGAGAGGAGTTTGATTCTCTGGACTTTACCTGTGAAGCAGCAGCAGAGGAGAGTCCAGATGAGGACGGAGATCAAAGTCATGTTTTTGATGAGGAGGATTTCTGTGGCTTCTGTTGTCATGAAGGACAGCTGTCAGTCATCCAGTGTTCAACTCTCAGGACTATAAACTCTCCCAGAGCACTGGAGCATGGTGCTGCTGATGCAAAGTGGCTCTCTATGGAAATGCTCTGACTGACTCCAGCAGGGACTTGGATTACTCTGATGATGCTGATTATCAATGGATCAATCACTTTATCAGAGTGTAGTTAGAAATATCACCATACCAATTTGATACATGTTTTACAACTTGATAACTTTTGTTTCAAAATGTTTGATTTAGGCACCTAAGGGCCAGCTGGAACATTTCAAAAAGTCTTTTATTCCCTGTTCCATGCAGGCATTGAACACAGAACAGCTGCATCAGGGAACATTTATTTAATAAGAACTGCTTTCTTGCATTATTATGGAACTTATTTTCTGCTACCTCATCCATTTGCACGACTGTATATTGTATGCTGTACACTCTGTATGTTTTTAAAGGTGTGCTGTGTGCATTGTATCTACCTTTGGTGAACTAGAAGCCAAATACAAATTCTACGCAGGTTGCCAATGACATCATTCTAATCTTATCAAGTCTAAAATCTTTTAATTATTTTAATTAACTGCTGGAGAAAATTAACAAAAATTGCATTTGAAATTAAAAAACATATCAAAAACATGCAATCTGGAATTCTGTGTCTCTGTGTTATTGTCAGTTTTCATGTTTTTGGCAAGATCTTACAAACAGAGACTGATTTTGGAGAGTTTGTTTGTGTCAGAGTCAGAGAGCCGTGTCTCTCTACAGTGAGAGGTTTTTGTACGGCGGCTCAATGAGTTTGTATCACTGTGGTGCACGTTCGGTGGAGGAACCAGACTGGATGTTGGAAGTAAGTCAAACTTTCAAAAACCTGTTTTTATTGAAGAGCTTTTTTCCTGCCTTTATACTCAGCACTCTGGAACTTCTATATTATTATTTAATTTTACAGAAATATTTTGCACTGAAAGACAGACTGATTTTGAAATAGAAAATCAAGAGGTGATTGGAAAGAAAATGACAAATTAAACTAGATGATAAATCCTTATTTCCAACTTAAATTGTAAAATTGCATTTGAGTGCTTGTAGGTTTACTTCAGTGTGTCAAAGTCAGAGAGCTGTGTCTCTCTACAGTGAGAGGTTTTTGTACAGCGGCTCAATGAGTTTGTATCACTGTGGTTGACTTTTGGTGGAGGAACCAGACTGGATGTTGGAAGTAAGTTTCTTCAAAAATACTAGATACCATATTGTTATGTTTTAAATTGTGATTTGTAATATTTGCAATAGATTAAAAAAAGACTCTTGTTTTGTTTTTTTTAGTTTCTTATTCATATTTTTATTTCTCTTCCTTAACCATGGAGAGTAACTCACAGTGGCTTCACAAAATTCCATCACACTGGGATTTTTTTTTAAAGAAAGCTTGAAATATAAAGATGATAAAACTGCAAACCTGTTTTTCAAATGTTTTCTGAGATTATATCTAATTTTCCTCCTAAATAATACCTGTTTTTAGAACAAATTCAGAATCAGTTGTAAATATTTTTGAACAGAGTGAAGATAAAAGTAGGTATTAGAAAATGTGCAAGATCACTTCATTTTGTCATCTAGTGTTTTAGATTTTGAAAATCTTTTTAACACATTTTTTAATGATGACTGAAATCCACATGAAGAACATTTGATTGTAATCTGTTTAATTTCTATTTCTGGTTCTGTTTCCACTAAATATGCCATTAATACGTAATGGTTAGTCAAGGTTTTGGATAAGAAAGAATTTTTCCAAATTCTGATATTTTCTGTCCAGTGTAGTTTGATATATTTGAGGTCATTCTGTATGATGATTCTCTCTGTGCTGATTTGCATGAGAGGCTTCTTAAAGGGAAGTGAAACAATGTGTGAGTGAGTGAGTGATTGATGGAGCAGAAAAAACATCTGACAGAAACTCCTCAAAGGAGAAAATAGCTGTGTGGTCCCTGTCCTCTAAGCTGATTGGTGTCTCCTAGGTGATGTCCGTCCCACCCTCACTGTGCTGACCCCCTCCAGTGAGGAGCTGCAGCAGGGGAAGGCCACGCTCATGTGTCTGGCCAACAAGGGCTTCCCCTCAGACTGGAGTCTGGCCTGGAAGGTGGACGGCAGCAGCAGCAGCAGCAGCTGGGAGGAGAGCAGGAGCCCTGGGGTGCTGGAGAAGGACGGCCTCTACAGCTGGAGCAGCACCCTGAGGCTCCCTGCAGACCAGTGGAGGAAGGTGGGCTCTGTGACCTGTGAGGCCACCCAGGGCTCCCAGACTCCACTCGTAGAGACACTGAGGAGAGACCAGTGTTCCCAGTCCTGACCTGACTCACTGGGACTCTGCTGCTGGTTTTACTCTGCTACTGCTCTCAGTCTGCTCTCTGTCTCTCTCATGACGTTTCAGTGTGAACATGTTCTTGCTTGTGTTGATGGTTTCAATATCTCAGAGCAATAAAGATTTGATCAAATGTATCATATGAGTGTCGTCATGTGACTTCATTTCTTGGACGTATGTTATATATTAGGAGCATTACTCAAACTAATGCACAAAAGCCACAACAGCAATTAGTCTTTTTTTTTCCAGACTAATTTTAATGGGTTTCAGACTGTGGATAATCTTCTACTGCAGTTCCCATGATAGATCAATCAGTTGGAGAAATTTCACCTGTTAAGTTTGTGTGTTGTTAAATTTTACCTATAAATTATTCTTATTTTAATTCAGAAGTCTTAACAGTAACAGTCTCATATTTAAATGAGACAGAGTAACGTCAACAAAGGGAATTATGTGAAAGAGATCAGAGGACAGTTTTTGTCTCTTACTGTCTAACAGCAGATTTAACACTTCAGTAACACACATATCTGTAGATATAGTTTAAGTGTTAATAATGTCTTTTCTATTTTTTTTTAACCCCAGGTGATATAGAGTGTGCCAGGGCTGATGTCAAAACCTGGAAGTTTAGCATCGCGCTGGTTCCTGGAAGAGAAAGTGAATGTGATTTTTGCATTGCGTTTTGGATTATGTCAGAAAATAAGCTCTGTGGCTAACACAAGTTTATGATACTTACAGGTTTTGTTCAGCGAGATAATCTTGACATATGAACACCTTTCATACCACATTTGAAGCTTAAATGCGATCGCCAGAAATAAAACGCCAACTTTAGGCTTTAACGGACTACATGACTACTCCACGGTCGCATGACTCTTGACGTCACCGCCACTAAGCTTTCAACTGATTTCGGCCGTATTATTTTAAAAACATTGTATAATGGGGAAATCGGACTGTTTAAGCTAAATAAGAAGCTGTAATGGCGGACTGCCAGCACTCTCATCTGTTTGGGGGTGATGACATTTAATGTCCCCGACAGGGTTTGTAGTCGTATTGAACAACTTGTTAGCAACCGCCTTTTTTACGACACGTAAAAGCTTCAAAATTCACAAGTAGGGTATTTACTGACGTGTTTTATGTCGTAGAACAAAACCTGAAACTCGCTTAAGCTTTTGTTAACCACAGACCTTATTTGAGGCATTTTACCAAAATCCCATTCAAAAAACGTATTGACTTTTAGACAAGAGAACCGGAAGTGCTAAAAGCGCTAACGGAGTTCCGGGTTTACTGGCACACTCTATAAAGCATTTTTTTATATATACATATATATATATATATATATATATATATATATATATATATGTGTGTGTTTACATTCATATGGGCAGTAACTCAGTCTGTGAGGAATTGGCTTGGGAACCAGAGGGTCCCCAGTTCAAGTGCCCATACGGACTGAACAAGGAGTGGGGACTGGGAGCTGAAGAGCTGTCATTGAGCAAGGCACTAAACCTTCAACTGCTAGGTGTGCCTGTCCATGGGCAACCCCCTCGATGTGACATTTCTTCATGTGTATGGGTCCTGTTTGTGCATATGTCTGAGTGTGTGTGTGTGTGTGTGTGTGTGTGTGTGTGTGTGTGTGTGTGTGTCCTCAGTGAAGTGTATCAGTCTCTGCAGTAGCTTCCAGCTGCAGCAGTCAGTTCAGTTTCTGTTCAGTCTGACTGAGGGAGGTTTTTGTACAACGCTTTTTCACTGTGTGAACAACCACTGACTGTTGATGTAGTGTCCACTCTGACAGTAGTAAACTGCTGCATCTTCAGTCTGGACTCCACTGATGGTCAGAGTGAAGTCAGAGTTTGATCCACTGCCTGTAAAACGACTTGGAATCCCTGATGCTCGAGTGCTGGCAGAGTATATGAGCAGTTTAGGAGTTTCTCCATCTCTCTGTTGGTACCAGGCTGAAAGGTGGTAGTTGTTCCAAACATGAACATCCCTACTGGTCCTACATGTGATGGTGACGGAGCCTCCCACAGCAGAGCTCACTGCTCCAGGTTGAGTCACTGTGACCTGACCTCTGGACTCTGAGGATACAGAGACACAAACATAAAGCAGCATCATGGTTTTGTCAGCTTCATTTCAGAGGGACAGATGTTGATAGAGGAGAGGAGTTTGATTCTCTGGACTTTACCTGTGAAGCAGCAGCAGAGGAGAGTCCAGATGAGGACGGAGATCAAAGTCATGTTTTTGATGAGGAGGATTTCTGTGGCTTCTGTTGTCATGAAGGACAGCTGTCAGTCATCCAGTGTTCAACTCTCAGGACTATAAACTCTCCCAGAGCACTGGAGCATGGTGCTGCTGATGCAAAGTGGCTCTCTATGGAAATGCTCTGACTGACTCCAACAGGGACTTGGATTACTCTGATGATGCTGCTTATCAATGGATCAATCACTTTACCAGAGTATTGATTAGGAATGTGTTACTTCCTTTTTATAAAAAGCTTTGGTTTGAGTTGGATGAGTTGATTTACTTGCAGAATATTATTGTGAATTCCCAGTTATTCACAGCCACACAAATCACCATCACTGTGGGATGTATTCAGACAAAATGTATTTTCATTTATCATAATCTACGATAAACATAGGTTCATGATAATTATATATATCAGGATTATTAATGGCAGGATTTATAGGACAGTTTTCCTTTGGAATTTTAACATTTATTTGAATTTGTTTTACTGGAGGAGAAATTAATACTGCTTGTAGATGTTTGAAGTTTCACATAGAAAATGTTGTATATTCATAGTTTGTGAATCAGTCTCTAAATGGTTCAACCAGTTATTACACAATCTGGGTAAACTGGGAATATTTTTGGTGAGTTTGTTTGTGTCAAAGTCAGAGAGCTGTGTCTCTCTACAGTGAGAGGTTTTTGTACGGCGGCTCAATGAGTTTGTATCACTGTGGTGGACTTTTGGTGGAGGAACCAGACTGGATGTTGGAAGTAAGTCAGATGTTTAAAATGTTTATTTTTTCAGCAGCCACATTTTCTTTATATTATATATTTAACAGGCAAGAAATAGTAGTTGCCTTTCCATTTTGTTTTTAGTTTCTGTACAAATACTAGATAAACTGTTTTAAAGTTATGTTTAGAAGTCTGTTTTGTAATGTTTGCAGGAGATAAAAATGTTTTAATTTTAAAAGTAAGACTTAATTTTTTTTTTGTTTGAAGTCAGAGCAGCTTTAATCAACATTTCTTTGTACATTTTCATCATACTTGAAGTCAAACAGGTTGAAATGTTAAAGAGATGAAACTGCAAACCAGTTTTACAAATGTTTATCAAGATTATATTCTTAATGTTTCACCTCAGTGATAACTATTTTTTTTTCTAATACATTCAGAATCAACTTTTTAGGAATAAACTAACGGTGATTGATTCATGTGGTTTCAAATGTTGAAAATCTTTTGAACAGTTTTAATGAGAATTGACATCAACATAAAGAACATTTGATTGTAGGTAATGCAGTAATACATGCAGTTTTTATGCTTGCACAAAACAAATTGTAAAATGCATTTTACTAAAGTAATGTATCGTCAATGTTTGGGAGAAAAACGTTTAATAATTTGTCTAAATTCTGATATTTTATGTCCAGTGTAGTTTGATATATTTGAGGTCATTCTGTATGATGATTCTCTCTGTGCTGATTTGCATGAGAGGCTTCTTAAAGGGAAGTGAAACAATGTGTGAGTGAGTGACTGATGGAGCAGAAAAACCATCTGACAGAAACTCCTTAAAGGAGAAAATCAACTCTCACACAGTAAAGGTGTCCAAGTGTCTGATGGTTGATTGACAGCTGTGTGGTCCCTGTCCTCTAAGCTGATTGGTGTCTCCTAGGTGATGTGCGTCCCACCCTGACGGTGCTGCCCCCCTCCAGTGAGGAGCTGCAGCAGGGGAAGGCCACGCTCATGTGTCTGGCCAACAAGGGCTTCCCCTCAGACTGGAGTCTGGCCTGGAAGGTGGACGGCAGCAGCAGTAGCAGCAGCAGCAGCAGCTGGGAGGAGAGCAGGAGCCCTGGGGTGCTGGAGAAGGACGGCCTCTACAGCTGGAGCAGCACCCTGAGGCTCCCTGCAGACCAGTGGAGGAAGGTGGGCTCTGTGACCTGTGAGGCCGCCCAGGGCTCCCAGACTCCACTCTCAGAGACTCTGAGGAGAGACCAGTGTTCCCAGTGTTCCCAGTCCTGACCTGACTCACTGGGACTCTGCTGCTGGTTTTACTCTGCTACTGCTCTCAGTCTGCTCTCTGTCTCTCTCATGATGTTTCAGTGTGAACATGTTCTTGCTTGTGTTGATGGTTTCAATATCTCAAAGCAATAAAGATTTGATCAAATGTATCATATGAGTGCCGTCATGTGACTTCATTTCTTGGACATATGTTATATATTAGGAGCATTACTCAAACTAATGCACAAAAGCCACAACAGTAATGAGTCTTACTTTTCCAGACTAATTTTAATGGGTTTCAGACTGTGGATATTCTTCTACTGCAGTTCCCATGATAGATCAATCAATTTCTTTTCGTAACAATACACATGGTTAGACCATCTTAATAATAAAACCCAGCTCTCTGTCTGTCCTGGAAGAAATTTCTCCAGTTTGTGTGTTGTTAAATTCTACCTAGAAATTATTGTGCAGATTTTAATTCAAAGGTCTTAACAGTCAGAGGGTTTTTGGGATTGGAAATAAAGTCACATAACATGAATCTAGTTTGAGATTTTCCATTATATCATATTCAAATGAGACACAGTAACTTCATCAAAAGACATGATGTGAAAGAGATGAGAGTACGGTCTCTGTCTCTTGCTGTCTGACAGCAGATTCAATACTTATATAACACACATATTTGTGTAGATATAGTTACATCAAGTCTGTCACTTATCTTACTATATAATGACAAAAACTCTGTCTGTGGGTGTGTCTCTTCCATGTTTTTGTCCTCACTGATTTGGTCAGTCCATATGGAATTTGTCACAGTGGTAGAGGGTCATGGGAGGATGTGAATGAAGCAATATTACATCAATTGGCCAAAGAGGGCGCTATAGCAACCGAATGAAATTGCAAACTTTGAATGGGCATATCTCATGCCCCGTATGTCGTAGAGACATGAAACTTTGCACAGAGATGCCTCTCCTCATGAGGAACAAATTTGCCTCTAGAACTCTTGACTTGCGGTTGTATAGATTTTCCACCATTTGAATTTTTTGAAAAACACTTAAAATCGATCTCTTCCTAGGAAGTTTGACCGATCTGCATGAAACTGGGTGAACATAATCTAGGGACCAATATCTAAAGTTCCCTCTTGGCAAAAGTTGGAAAACTTACTAAAACTGAGCTTCTATAAAGCAATGAATATTGCGGAGGGCATGGCTCATCACATAAAGGTGTATAACATCTCAAGGGTTTCACCGATCACCACGCAACTTTGTAGGCATATGACCACACATAATCTGAGGGGACCCCTCCATTATTGACCCCATCAAACAAAATGGGGGCGCTAGAGAGCTAATTTCTTATCTAGGCCTAACCGCCGTATCGATTTTTACTAAACTTGGTAGATATGTAGAACAGGACGCCTCAAGGTGACTGGAGAAATTTAACTCTAATTGGCAACTGGGTGGCGCTATAACAACAGAAAAATGCTTAAACATGGCTAAAATGCGACCGATCGCTGTGGCTCCCCCTGTGACCCAATATTTGTTTTTTTTCTAATATTTGGTATGACTAAGTCATGGTATGGTATGCTGTACATAATCACGGAAACTGTCAGTGTGTCATTCTGTCTGTCCCATGTTTTTCTACTCACTGACGTGGTCAATCTATGTGAAACTGCACATAGGCATTGAGGACTGGCATAGGTAGAAGGTGACAAAGCTACCAATGGGTATGGACTAGTATCTCTTGTATTTTTATAATTCCAGATGATATGATGCTATTTTTTCATAATATATGTGTACATTTACATGGGTAGCAGTAGCTCAGTCTGTGGGGACTTGGCTTGGGAACTGGAGGATCAGATTGGAGTGGGGACTGGAAGCTGAAGAGGTGTCATTAAGCAAGGCCCCAATCCATAACTTTTTGGGGGCGCCTGTCCACCGGCAGCCCCCTCACTGTCACACCTCTCTATTAATGCATGTGTATGGGTCCTGTTTGTGCATATGTCTGTATTTCCGGCCTCTGTGTATGTGTGTGTGTGTGTGTGTGTGTGTGTGTGTATGTGTAATCTGCAAAATAACAACAGAGTGAAAAACTTGAATTTCCCAGTGAGGGACTAATAAAGGAATGCTTCATATTGGACAGATGTGTAGGTAATATTTGGGTGACTTTTGATCATAAATGTTTCTGATGCTGATATGTGTCTTTGTGTTTCCTTTTAACCCTATGGGCCCTAGGCGTTTTTGGGGTATTTTTACTGCCTTTACTTTTAAGCTCATACCACAGTCATTATAAAGGCTACATACACATGCTATGTCCTGTTTGTTTGTTTTTCAGGACAATCTGGGCTAACCAGATTTGCCATCATTTCATGTCCTTCTATGTGCCTGTATTTTATATTGATTTTTATATCAATAAAAAAAAAAAAAAATATCCGTGTTACTAAATTCTTACATCGTGTCCCCCTCAATGTATATGGTGACTACGGCCCTGTCATGCATGCATAATTAGGCTACAGTTGTCTGGGTGCGCAAAGGTGAAGTGGCTGGTCTTGTCATACAAAGTTTGATGGAGTGTCAACTGGACAATATGGAGATATTTGCATCTTGAAAGCTGGACTACAAATGTGGATAGACAGGGAGAAACACACACAAGCCTAAGACGTGGTAAAATACGATATTCCTCACTATATGAAGTGACTGATAACAAGATCTGTATAATGGGTTGTGAAGAAATTTGTCAGGTTTTTATTTTGTAGACAATTGATCTGTATTTATAGCGTGATGGGATGACAGTACAATGATGTGTATGAAGAAATTTGTCAGGTTTTTATTTTGTAGACAATTGATCTGTATTTATAGCGTGATGGGATGACAGTACAATGATGCGAGCCTGCATTCGCGAGTAATCCATCCAAGAGTAATGTGTGTGCAAAGCTGTATGAAAGCTCTATTATACAATTTTAGTGTAACTTTATCATTTTTTTTAGTTGTGAAAACATTGGACTACCGACAAGTACTTGGTCTTGTCTGGGGTCCATGTCATTGGTTCAACAGCCCATTGGTTCGACATCCCATTAGTCCGACTGTCCGCGGTGCTGAACGGCTCGCGGCGGGCGTATGGTGCTCCGCGACCAGCTTGAGGCGGAGCAGGCTCACGGCTTATGTGTTTGTCACTTTCTTTTTCATTTTAACCCACACCATGATCTTTTCCTGACCCTAACCAAGTGGTTTTTGTGCCTAAACCTAACCAGACCTTAACCACAGGGCATCATGATGATTTCGGAACGGACTTCGGAACAATGGGCAGTTCCCCTTGTCCAAAAGTTACGGTTCCGCTGTTTTCACGTGATTTCACGTGGCTTCTTGCTATGACGAACAGTCGCAAAGAAAATCAACAGAGAAGAACAGGTGTGAATTTGGACGCACTATGCATCGTACAGGCCCATAGGGTTAATAGGATAAAGTTTAAATTGCTGTGATGCAGTATGAAGCAGAGGTCAAAGGTCATGACCAAGTCTTTTCTCATTAACCGTCCAAGCTTGGCTCCTCTTGATTTATTGGAAAATCAGATGAGAGCAGGAGATTATAATGGGTTATGAATGATGGTGAGAAGCTGTGATCGAGAAATTACTTTGATTTCCACCGAGATCATTTTTTGTTGTTTCACTTGTTTTGACGAATGTTTCATTTGATGTTAAAGTAACAACAGTTAAATGTTCAGTGTGTGTGTGTCTGTGTGTGTGTGTGTGTGTGTTTTTGTGTGTGTGTGTGTGTGTGTGTGTGTGTGTGTGTCCTCAGTGAAGTGTATCAGTCTCTGCAGTAGCTTCCAGCTGCAGCAGTCAGTTCAGTTTCTGTTCAGTCTGACTGAGGGAGGTTTTTGTACGACGCTTTTTCACTGTGTGAACACGTACTGACTGTTGATGTAGTGTTCACTCTGACAGTAGTAAACTGCTGCATCTTCAGTCTGGACTCCACTGATGGTCAGAGTGAAGTCAGACTTTGATCCACTGCCTGTAAAACGACCTGGAATCCCTGATGCTCGAGTGCTGGCAAAGTATATGAGCAGTTTAGGAGTTTCTCCATCTCTCTGTTGGTACCAGGCTAAAAGGTGGTAGTTGCTCCAAACTCGAACATTCTGACTGGTCCTACATGTAATGGTGACGGAGCCTCCCACAGCAGAGCTCACTGCTCCAGGCTGAGTCACTGTGACCTGACCTCTGGACTCTGAGGATACAGAGACACAAACATAAAGCAGCATCATGGTTTTGTCAGCTTCATTTCAGAGGGACAGATGTTGATAGAGGAGAGGAGTTTGATTCTCTGGACTTTACCTGTGAAGCAGCAGCAGAGGAGAGTCCAGATGAGGACGGAGATCAAAGTCATGTTTTTGATGAGGAGGATTTCTGTGGCTTCTGTTGTCATGAAGGACAGCTGTCAGTCATCCAGTGTTCAACTCTCAGGACTATAAACTCTCCCAGAGCACTGGAGCATGGTGCTGCTGATGCAAAGTGGCTCTCTATGGAAATGCTCTGACTGACTCCAACAGGGACTTGGATTACTCTGATGATGCTGACTGTCAGTGGATCACTCACTGTACCTGAGTGTAGTTAAAAATGTCTCCATACCAATTTGATAAAGTTTTATCGACTTGATAACAAACAACCAATGATATCATTCTAATCTTATCAAGTCTAAAATCTTTTGCATTGTTTGAATCAACCGCTGGACAAAATTAACAAAAATTGCATTTAAATATAAAAAAACATATCAAAAACATGCATTCTGGAATTCTGTGGCTCTGTGTTATTGTCAGTTTTCATGATTTAGCAACATCTCACAGAGACTGATTTTGGTGGTTTGTTTGTTTGTCAGTGAGAGGTTGTACAGCGGCTCAATGAGTTTGTATCACTGTGGTGGACTTTTGGTGGTGGAACCAGACTGGATGTTGGATGTAAATTTCTTCACAAATACTAGATACCATATTGTTATGTTTTAAATTGTGATTTGTAATATTTGCAATAGATTAAAAAAACCTCTTGTTTTATTTACTTTATTATTCATGCTCTCATTTCTCCTCCTTAACCATGGAGAGTAACTCACAGTGGCTTCACAAAATTCCGTCATACTGGGATTTAAAAAGAAAGCTTGAAATATAAAGATGATAAAACTGCAAACCTGATTTCAAAATATTTTCAAGGATTATATCTAAATGTTCCTCCTAAATAATACCTGTTTTTAGAACAAATTCAGAATCAGTTGTTAAATATTGTTGAACAGAGTGAAGATAAAAGTGGGTATCACTTCATTTTGTCATCTAGTGTTTTAGATTTTGAAAACCTTTTGAACACTTTTTTTTTTTTTAATGATGACTGAAATCCACATGAAGAACATTTGATTGTAATCTGTTTAATTTCTATTTTTGGTTCTGTTTCCACTAAAGATGCCATTAATACGTAATGGTTAGTCAAGGTTTTGGATAAGAAAGAATTTTTCCAAATTCTGATATTTTCTGTCCAGTGTAGTTTGATATATTTGAGGTCATTCTGTATGATGATTGTCTCTGTGCTGATTTGCATGAGATGCTTCTTAAAGGGAAGTGAAACAATGTGTGAGTGAGTGACTGATGGAGCAGAAAAACCATCTGACAGAAACTCCTTAAAGGAGAAAATCAACTCTCACACAGTAAAGGTGTCCAAGTGTCTGATGGTTGATTGACAGCTGTGTGGTCCCTGTCCTCTAAGCTGATTGGTGTCTCCTAGGTGATGTGCGTCCCACCCTGACGGTGCTGCCCCCCTCCAGTGAGGAGCTGCAGCAGGGGAAGGCCACGCTCATGTGTCTGGCCAACAAGGGCTTCCCCTCAGACTGGAGTCTGGCCTGGAAGGTGGACGGCAGCAGCAGCAGCAGCTGGGAGGAGAGCAGGAGCCCTGGGGTGCTGGAGAAGAACGGCCTCTACAGCTGGAGCAGCACCCTGAGGCTCCCTGCAGACCAGTGGAGGAGGTTGGGATCTGTGACCTGTGAGGCCACCCAGGGCTCCCAGACTCCACACTCAGAGACACTGAGGAGAGACCAGTGTTCCCAGTCCTGACCTGACTCACTGGGACTCTTCTGCTGGTTTTACTCTGCTACTGCTCTCAGTCTGCTCTCTGCAATACTGTCACTCCCCATTCATCTCTTTCTTTCCTTCACTTACTCTCTAATTACATCTTTCATTTATGAAATTTTGTTGCCTGCTGTACTTTGCTTATTTCAACACAATAAAGAACTTTTTCATTAGATCATATTCAATCTTTTTTTCATGTGTGTTACTATAAAAGAAACTGATGTCTGAAGAGTTCCAATCAACCCAGAAAGACTGAACTCAGCTGTGGTTGAAGATTTTGAAATAGCTTATTACTGTCTTTCGAAAGGCAGCATGAGTTAATATCATGCTGTGTTTCATATTCCTGATTTTGAGAACAGCAAAATTACTAACTAGGTTTATGATGTGACCAGAATGTTTAAGAAGTGTGCAGAAAGTTTAATTAGTTTCAGTAAACAGAGTCTGAGAAGAATGAATTGCATTTAAATTATGAACTAGGATATCGTCAGCGTATTGTATCATCACAGTTTAAACATCAGCATTGTGATCTCAAAATAAAACACAACGTATGTGTTTTCATATAAACACAAGCTGATTAAAAACTCACAAAATGTATAGTTTTTGAAGACTGTCTGACGGATGTAAATCAAATGAATTTCAAATTACAATTTAATTCATTGAAACTTTTAAAGTATATGGAAATAAATAACATATTTTTTTCTCATTGAGGACAGATGAAGTTGGATCAGAATTTAAATTTAAATATATTGTTTAATGCCCAATTTGCATTCAAATTCATTGTACATGTACAATGACGATAAAGACATTCTATTCTTGTTTTGACACATTTACCATTATAGCTTACTCAAGTGGGAATTGTTTTTCCTGACTGCTTTCTATAATATGACTTCCTTGTCAGTCCATTTGTTCAGTGTGTGTGTGTGTGTGTGTGTGTGTGTGTGTGTGCAAGGGAGTGTACGTGAGTGATGATTCTCAGTAAATCATACAACAGTAATAAAGATAATGATATTAATAACAAACAGTTAGAAAATAGCATTAATGAGTCACAAAAGGTTTCATGACGATCAGACAGATGCTCATTCATTAATGTACATACCTCTACTGGGCCACACTCTTCTTTGGGAGCACTGTTGCTTCCTATTGGTCAATTGCAGAAACATTTTGGGGCGACACTTCAAGGACTTATCCACCAAGTTTGGTGATGTTTGAATGAACCCTCATTGATTTATTGTCAAATTATGCAAAAGGCTGGTGCGCTGTTTGAACTGGTGGCACCTCCTGTTGACTGATTTGAAAATAATTTTACACACATGCTGCTGCAAAAGGCATAAATGCTCTACCTATTATCTATATATACATATGAATAAATATATATATATATATATATATATACACATTTTATATACATATATATATATATATATAGAGAGAGAGAGAGAGAGAGAGAGAGATACATAGATATAGATATACAGGATTAGGCAAGCAGTGATCTCCCACGGCCCTTACGAGGGAAAATTACAGCAAAATACCACATTTGCACAGCATGTAAGGTACAGTACTGTAAGGTCATGGCGTGATAATGGGGAAGACAGAAGCCTTAGCTTTCTGCTGCAAAAAGAATGAAACGGCACCTGTTGTCTAGCTTTGGCTTTTTTTCTCATTTTGGTCAAACCATAACCTGAGAAGTACCATGGATCTTCTTTGGTACTTCCTAATTTAGGTGACTTTAAGTAGTTGGCCATCTCATTAAGATAGCTGTCACCCTTTAACATGGAGGTGAAAACAAAGCACAGAGTATCCTCCATACCTGGAGCAAGAACCTCTCTCTCCAGCTCTGACTGGTTTCGGACGATCTTTGTTCCCTTCATGGTCTCTACACAGGATATTCTCTCTCTTTATGATCTAGCCAACTTTTTCATGATTGAATGGTGACTGCTGTTGGCCATCAAAGACTTCTTCTACTGACCTCTCGTCTTCTTTACCGTCATGGATGGAGGGGAATTTCGTCGCCATGGTCTGCTGGAGGCTAGATGCATAGTGATGACAGAATTTTTGGAATGTGCTTAACTCTTCTCGATTGGTTGGGAAATCGCTACCATCCTGTCTTCCAGAGAATCGTTGCATCTGATTCCTATTTCCTTTAAATCTTCTAGAACATACTGTGTCTTCCTCACTAGTCTGATGCTGATTCCCTTTGTCAGCTCAGGAGCTTTGGCATCCAGATTCTTCAATGGCTTCAGCCAGATCTTCAGTGGAACAGCATTCTCTCCCTTTTCTCCCAGTAGCTCTGAAAGTTTCACGAAGGTCTTCACTGCATCTTCAAATGTTGTAGGGTTGCTTTTAAGAATGAAATCTCCATAGAATTTGCAGGAACCTACTGGTCAGGGCCGTCTCCTGATCATTCAGCTTGATGGAAGCTTTCCCCTCAATTTTAAATGTGGGGATCTTATTTATCACAGCTTCCATGCTGCCCTGGATGTCCTGAACCTCACTGGCTTCCAACTTCTCACTGTCAAACACAAAGAAAGCATTTGCCCCATAAAAGATGCCTGTGACTACATGCATGGCTGAATTCTGCCTGGAAACACTTATCTGGGTTTGCATGGTTTCAAGCTGATTCACTGACAACTACTCAAAGTGGGTGGTGACTCGATCTGTATCGACCTGTTACTCTGCTCTGATTCTTGAATTTCTTCGTATCATGCAGATACTTGGCAGATTCTCCAACTTCAATCAGTCCACACAGGAAACTTGCCTTCAGAGAAGCTTAAACATCCAACTAGGGATGGAAATCTCCATCCCCAGGACGATACGATATGCATCTCGATATGTGGGCTACGGTACGATACACTAACGATTCACATGAAGCATCTAATGATTCAGTACGATATGATTTATCTTCCTATCGCGATTCAATCACGATGCAATTACGATTCAAAAACAATGCAAATCTGTGCAAATTCAACTCAACTTTATTGTTCCTTCAAGAACATATAAGCAGTACCATACTTCTCATCATTAAGAGGCTTATAACAAATGAAGACAGATCTCTTAAATTAGGCTACTTAAGCATTGAGGAAGTGTTTGTCAACATAAATAAGTTGGCCTATTCACAAAAGGCACATAGGCCTAACAGTAGTGGAGCTCAGCCTACAAAGCTGTCAGGAGTCAGGACATGTCATTAACAATTTAGACTAAACAGATAAACAGTCACAAAACAGGTCTGTCATAACTACAAAAATAAAGATTAGGCCTACATAAACAACACCAGCCTCACCATTATCATAACAGCAAACTTAAGACAAATGTCTTTTTTTTAAGGTTTTTCTTCATGAATACCAGCTGATCCACATGTTCAGGGGCAAGTAAACTGCGCTGGGCTGTGACTATGTCACCTGCTGTGCTAAATACTCGCTCCAACGCTACACTTGTTGCTGGAATGGACAGATAGTGCTTTGCCAAAGCTGCAAGCAGTGGAAGATCTCCTTGATATCTCCACCACTGTAACACATCACCACTCAGATCTAGAGAAGCCCTCTCCCGATATTTCAAGATTTCCTCCTTAGCTCTCTCCGTTGTGGTCTTCAGTGGTGCTCTCGGAGTGAGGAAGCCCCCAAACATCTGGTCCAAGGCTGTTTTCTTCGCTGGAGGTTCAGGGACGTCATCTAAGGAGTGGATCAGAGGAGAAGGAATTACAAGTTGTGCAATTATGTCTGTCATTCATTTAACAGTAAATGGCATACATAAATAATAAATCAATAAATAATAAATACACAATGTCTAGGCCTAATAATTAATAAAGCCACATTCACATGATCCACAAAATACTTTATCACAGCTCCGAAATATCCTGACTAAACAAACTTGTCTCACTCTCTTCCTCTTTCTCACTCTCTTCCTCTCGGTGAGTGCTCCTGTCACGTTGTGAGCTGCCTTCAGCTGTCTGGCTGTCATTCTGGCTGTCTGTGTAACTGTCACCTGCCTGACCATAATCAGTATTCATTATTCATTAATTACTACTACAGAATTGGTATAAAACAGATTTTCTTAAACTAAACAAATGAACATCAGCATGACATGCCAGTAGAGAGAGAGAGTGAAAGAGAGAGAGCACTGAGTAGTCTAAATCTTACCTCGTCCTCTCCATCCATGTTCACCACCTCTGCAGCAATCTTCATGAAGATTGTGTCCTTGGTGGTTTCATCATCAAGGAACGCCAGGTCCTTGAAGCGTGGGTCAAGGGCTGTGGCACAGTGGAGGGTGTCTTGGATATTGGCATAGCAGCCGGAAAAGTCCTGGTTGAATCATCGTTTCATCTCTGAAATCTCAGGCAGATCACTTTCTTTTGCCTGGAAGTGCCTCTGCAGTTTCGCCTGGAGTGGAGAGATCATTGTGATGGTGGGATTCTTTTCCTCGCTGAGGAGTGTGGTTGCCACTTTCAGGGGAGTCATCAGTTTGACGACTTCTTGGATCAGTGCCATGTCGTCTTCACTCAGCCTGGCCATGTCTTCGTCCTTCTTGATTTTCCGTGAGAGCAAAGTATTGAGCACGGCAGGCTGCTGTTCCCAGAAACGTGCCAGCATGTCAAGGGAACTGTTCCATCTCGTGGGAACATCATGGATCAGCTTGTGCTTTGGCAAGTTGAGCTGGGTCTGGGTTTCACGTAGCAGTTCAGTTGCCTTTGGGCTCATGTGAAAAAATGTAACCACCTTAATGGATGGATGAATGAATGAGTGAGTGAATGAATGAAATAAACTTTGTCATTATACAGTACAGGTACATGTATAACAAGATTTGGTTGGTAGGCCTACTCTCCAAAGTACACTCACCTTTCTCAGTTTCACCAGTAGCTCCAACACCTTTTCCACATTCAGGGCTTTTTGTGAAGCCAAGTTGAGTAGGTGCGCGACGCATCTCACGTGTAGACCCACTTTTGCCAAAGCTGTAGCCAGTAGCATGTTCGAGGCGTTATCTGTGACCAAGGCTGTTTTCTTGTCTTGTAAATTCCAATATTCAATGGCTTTAGTTATTACCTTGGCGCGGGCAGAGTTTGCGCCCAGCAGAGTTTGGAAAAAAGTACTGATGCTTGGCTGTTTGTTAGCGCCGCTGGAGCTACTAGTAGCATGAGGTGAATCCGAGGCATGATCCGAGCCGGGCGAGTTGGCTAATACCAAGGGGGCTTCTTCAGCCACACTGTGTCGTCGTTTCACGTGAGTTATCAGGTTGGTCATGCTGCCTGTGTACTTTATAGCAAGACAGCATGTCTTACAAATTGCTTGGGACTTATCAAGGTTTCCGTCCTTTTTGAAAAATCCGAAGTGACGCCAAGCATTGGACTTGTGTGTATGGCTCGGTAAACTATGAATTTGTTGTTCGTCTTCTGCCATGTTTACCGGTAGCCCACTTTAACACGTTCGTTTCTTGTCGACTCTGTTGCATGGATGTTATTGTTGTTATTCTTCTTCTTCTTTTTCGGCCCGGATGTTGATATTCAGTGACTAGTGACGCGTACTACGCCTAGTGGTGAATAGGTGAATCAGAGTGTGTCCGCTTGTGAGAAACGGCTGATTGAGATAATTATGGAAGTGAATTGACTGAAAATAATCATTTAAAAAATATATATAATAAGAAGAAATCAGATTTTACCGATGCAAAGCTTTTACAAGGAGATGCATCGTGGTTTCAGCCCAGTTTATATCTGATGCACACCACTCCAACCGATGCAATGTATCATAGACCCTTGCATCGATGCACTGATTGCGCATCGGATAAAATGCCCATCACTACATCCAACAGAGAGGACTTGGAGTCAATGGTGTCAGAGGCAGAAATTTCCTATGTACAGCTGTGCTGAGACTTTCTACTTGTGTGCTCTTGCAGAGTTTTCTCATTCCACAATGTCGAACCTGCAGAAATGGAAAAACGTAAAGCATGTTGTTGTAATCCCCTCTAGACACGTTTTAAAGTATGTTAAGATTCTCTACTATGATTAAAACTTGATTCAAAACCTTTTGTTAAGTTGGCCTCTTGCTCAGACCCCTGCTTGAAAATGAATAGAGTTTATATCTGCAACTACAAGGTCTATATGAATAATCTTACTATCATAATAAGGTAAAACCTGTGAGGTGTAAGCACCAGTACAGATGTTAGTAAGTAAAAGAGTAAATGAAGAAAGAAGATTTCAATCCCCCCCCCAAACAAAAATGTCCACTTTTAGCAAACCTGAACATTACCTGTGCCAAGACTGATGCCGACAAAGTAAAGCAGAGCAAATTTAGAGAGGTTTAGGAGAGGCATGCATAGGCGCAATCTCCAGATTGGCCATTTTGGGTACATTTGTATTCTATCTGTGTCTCTCAGGTTAGTTTAAAACTCATTTTCTTTATTTTATAAGCCCACTAGATGGCACTTTTTGTTCAACAAAAGGTTGAAAGCACACTGAATTGCCATTCTTTGAGCCTCTCTCTACAAACCAAGAGTGCCATCTAGTGGGCTCATAAAATAAAGAAAATGCTTCATGAGGCTTCATTTGGCCATCACTAGTTACATGTCACTGTAGGTATCAGTTCCATCTGAACACAACTGTTTTTGGCTTTATTTATCAATCAGATGACTCCATATTATCCAGTTCAAAGAAAATGCTAACAAATGGACAAAATTACCCCTTAGTGGAAAAAAAAAAATCCTAAAGATTTTAGGTTTGAACCAGATTCAGCCACCAGATGGAGACATAGGCTGTGGAATAAAAGGCTAGGGTGGAGTTCATCCTCATTTCAGCTGAATGCATG